>NW_010331171.1:0-60753 GCF_000700745.2 Antrostomus carolinensis | reverse complement strand
AGTTCCTGATCAGGAGGCCTGCATGGGAGTCTCATGGGGCAATGGGACGTCCTGCCTTCCTGATGCTTGAAATCCCTACCCAGTTCCCAAGGAAAGGCAGCACTCACCATGGTTTTGGAGCTGTTTAAGTCAGCAAGAACTAGTAAGTTCTTCTGTAATTTTCTGTTAAATAATTGACTTTTTTATGTTCAGAAACTCTACACAAAGGGTCTATGCACTCATATGTATGTATTTTCCACTAACAAGAGCCTAACTTGTGAAGAATTAGTGGAAATTGAATGTTAACCTTTACAGTGGAAATACCAATAATAGAAAAAAACAGAAGAGTCAGCACTGGACCTAGGTTAAGGAGTTAAACCAGGTATTAGAGAGTAGGTAGAGGAAACAAACAGGGGCATTTGCCTGGACTCTGTCCATACTCCATAAAAATTCAAGTGAAACATGCAATGTCTGGATCCTAGCAGAGCAGGCTGGTGGGCATCCAAGAGGCAAACCTAGGCCAGATTCTGTTACATGGGCATTACACTGTACTCGTAACTGGTATCTTTATAATCCTCTGACCTTGGTGGTAAAAGCTCCAGGAAAACCCTCTGGAATTTAGCCACTTTCATTTGCTGTAGTCACGGGAGTAACTTCTGGCCTGCACACTTGCAGGTGAGGCACTGAATGATTCTCCAAGCAGAGGAGGAAAGTATATCCTACTCCTGCCTGAAGACCTGAGATGTATTTTTAAATTCCATGATGATTTTGAGAAAATGTGTCCAGAGAGGCTGTGTAATCTCTGTCTTTGGAGGTTTTCAGAACTTGACTGGATGAAGCCCTGAGCAACCTACTATAACTTAGAAGCTAGCCCTGGTTTGAGCAGGAGGTTTTTACTAGAGACCTTCCAAGATTCTTTCTAATGTACATTTTTCTATGGTTCTGTGACTCTGTAGAGCTGTAGCTCAGAGAGCTCTGAGCCCTCTATAGCTCCCTTAGTTTAGGGACTAACGTTCTTTGCCATACCAGGCATTTTCCATTAAAGCCATTTCAACTCATAAACCCTGATGTAATGAGACATGCTATGTGTGCCACATTGCTCAGACCAGTGGTCCCAGTCTTGGTGCATGTTTAGAAGAACTACCTATTGGCATTTAATGAAGACATTGAAAAGTACATGGATATCTGCCTTCCAAATAGCATTTGCTGTAGTGGCAGCAGCAATTTTACACGGCATCAAAGTGCAACACCCAGATAGCCTGGATCTTAAGAAACCTTTCCTAGAAAGGAACCTTTTACTGAGAAGTGGTTTGAGCTGTTGTGGGGCTGGTGACCAGGCAGGCCTGCCAAGCTATGCTTTGCTTTGTGACACAGACTCCATGCAGGTCACACGTCCCACTGGCTCGTGCCTCCACCCTGGCCGTGGTCCCTCCTTCTGTCCGTCACTTGACAGCCCTTGGGCAGCCAGCACAGAGTGTAGAGGAGGGACGCACAGAGGTTTTTAAAAAAATCTCTCATAAAAATAACTCGGGAGACTCCTCATGCCAAAGCTGGAAATAGCAGAGAAAACACCTCCCATGCTAGTTCAGAGGGGACTGCGCAGCAGGGAGGAACCTCTCGTTGCTAAAGCTCCCCATTGTCAGTTTGCATTTCGACTCGGTTATGCGGGCTCCCTGAAGCTGTAACTGTTCTCTAAAGGTGCTGTAGGTTTACTAGCAATATAACGAGGTGATCCAATCAGCTATTTAATGCTTGCAGCAAGTGGCATAGGAAACAAGCATCGCCATGTGCTTAATACTGGAGAGAAGCTGTTGAGGTGGAAGAAGATGGTTAGGAGTTGTGCTGCAGTCAGATGAAAAGAAAAGCCTGACAGAGAAGTCCTGAGAGGGAGGAAGGGGCAGGATGAAAGCATGGGAAAAATTAATATGAAAGGAGATGCAGAGTCATGAACAATTTATATTAGTGCATTTATTGAGAAACAGCAGTATCTGCTGAATTTCAGAACCTGCTCTAAATAGGAAACAGGTGTCATCTTTAAATATGCTGTATACAGGCTTTCCAGTTCAACCTCGTGGCACCCAGGAGAAACACTATAATTTTTTTATATGTTACATGAGAGGAGAAAGAGTGGGTGGTTGCAGGGAGGTGGGTTGAGAAATCAGGGCAGAAGAAAAAATTGTGTGTGGCTTACAAGGAAGGAGAATGTAGTTAAGAGAGTTTTTTTCTTCTTTTTAACCCCATAACAGATTAGGAGAATATCACTGGCTAAGGATTTTAACAGGGGAGCTAAAGAATGCATTCCTAAGCCCAATTTTTTTTTTTTTTTCCTGTAGTTTCAGAAAATGTATCAAAGTGCCAGGGTATCTGATTATTCAGCCCTTGCTTTGGCACCATATAATACGAACGAATGCCACACAGCATGGATTGAAGATTCAGAGAGAAAAAGCTGTTGGGGTTTGATAGTGTTTTGGATCTCAGAGAAATCTAAAAATACAAAATACAGCCGGCACATGTGCAGTGCTTTTACAAGCCGAACATCTGGGAGTATTCTCAAACTCTCCCCTTTGGTATTGCTTGTTACACTATTAGAGAGAAGCAAGGTGCAAATGAAAACTTAGCATATTTTTGTAGTGCTTCTAAATTCAGACACAAAGACATTAAAACAATAATGGGGAAAATTAATATATGCCAGTTTACAGCCTTTGTTTATTCTAATCTTCAAGGACACTTATGTGTGCCATGTTGCATCTCTCTCTAGTTTTTTGTGTGAACTATCATGCTCACTGTGGAAGGATATGCACATTTAAAATGTGTACATTGATATTTCCCTTATGGTGTGATTTAACTGAGACTTGCAGAGTGCTTTGCAAACTCAAAATGAACTTCATGTAATGAAGTAGAAATAGTAATCATGTCACCCTCCATTCAATGACATCACTTTTGTTGACACAGTACTTGCTTTTGATACAGTGATGTCAATGCAAAAAGCTTCCTGTAACTCAAAAGTGGCAAAATAAAGATCTAGGTCCAAAATAAATAAAGCAGTTTTGCTATTCTATAGAAGGAATTTTGCTATAGACTTCAGTGAGATGAGGATTGCACTTAGTCATTTGATTTTTGCTCATTGATTTATATTACACAAGTTTATTTAATAAAACTATTTAAGGGAGTAGCTACAGCTATATGTCTCTGGGTGTAACACATGCTTAACAGATAGAGGTCAAAGAATATAGCATCTGCACAAGGCTGTTTTCAGGTCTTAGATAAATAACATAATTTTGTAATCTTCTGGATCAAACAGTGACTTTCCCAGATACCTACATCTTAGAAGCTTTTATCAGTTAGAAAGGAGTAGGATTTTGCCAGGACTGAACAGCAAAAGGGGACAAAGGGTGTGAAACCATTTTTTGGGGTTTGTTTGTTTGTTTGGTTTTTTAAACGCATCTTTCAAAATGATCATCCATATGACCGAGATTTTTAACAAGTGTATCAACATAGACTCTATGGTAAACAATGCAATTTAAAAAAGAAAAACAGGGAAGATCTCAGCTAATTGAGTGAATCTTTTCTTTGCACTGTGCTTTTCTGTGCATCCTCAGATGGGCAGTTGGTGCTATCTCCTGTAAAATAAACACTTATGGAAATAATACTCAGAGGACAGATCAGCACAACACCCCCAAGTTCACACTGTATTGGGCTGTAAGTAAACACAGCTATGAAGAAGGCCAACCAAAGAACTTCTAAATAATCTCTGCTATATACTTGTTTCAACAAAGAAATTACTTCAAATTTCAGAGAGATGAAGACAAGACAAGAGCATGAAAGAGGATCCTGTTTATCAAGGGCTTTGGCTTCCATATGGTCAAAAGGTATTGTAAGAAATGCCGTCATCTTGTATTGTGGAAACAAACCATATTGGATAAACCATATCAGTGAATACTGACCATACAAACTGACTTGACAAGACCTTCACTGGCTCACAGAAAAATCCCTGAGTTACAGAGAAATCATGTACTGAAAGTATAACTTCAAAGATATATTTATTCCATGCCAACATCTTCCACATGCTTACAGACTAAGTAAAAATCCGGTTATCCTCCTCCAGTGATGGATGCACTGCTTTTGCCGGCTGGCCTGCTTATACAATCACTGAGAGACAAAGATAGAGGAGGCAAAGAGATTGGAATACCCATGTCCATGCAACAAGGTAGATTTTGTTTTTGAAGAGAATGCATGTGCATATTTTTATGTACACTAATCAGAATCAGTGGGAAATTTTCAGACCCTGTGATCCATCACTTAGAGAAATATGTTGATTAGAACATGGTAAATCACAAACACAATACTCCTTGAAATTCAGGTATTTTATAATATTAGTTTAGGGTCTTACAAAGGTGCCCTGTGCCCTGTGCAGTTTTGTAGTCTAGTACAGCCAGCCCCACAACACAGGAGACCACTAGTTGAACGTATTCCCTGGCTCAGGAGAGCTTCTCTGCACACCTGTATCAATCTTTGTAACTATTTTAATAATCTGAATCTAGCTGGGATGGACTTTCCAATGGTATATGCCACCAATTTATTGAAGAACTTTAGTCAGGTGTACATCAAACAGTATCTGCTTAGAAAAGTCATTAATTGTTTCTGTAGGTTCATCTTTAACATAGTGCCTGTGGGCATCATTTACAACAGTCATTGTGCGCCACAGCCACCAGCAGCTGTCAAACTTGGACTTTGTGAATTAAAACCAATGAATTCCTCTTGCCATCAAAAATTAGGAGGCTCTGCAAACCTGATAGGACCAGACACAAAGCATACATTGGGTATTGCATCCTCACACACAAAATGGTGGCCAGGTAGTTGCAGTTTTGCTTCCTCAATCTCCTTTCCCTAAAATCAAAATAGAATTAAATAGATATCCTTTTCCTTTCTTACCCTTCTGCCCCTAGTAAAGACACCAAAGTGGGATCAGTGAAAAACTGAGCAACAAATTAAATGGAATATTTTGGTGGGATCAGGTGTTCCATGTCCAGATCATTTTTAAAACCTCAATAGGGAGAGTTACAGGCAGGCTGCAAAAGCTGAAGAATGGCCAGATCACAGGATTTGTAATTAGAGTGAGTACATGGTGCTTCCTTGCCGGGAAAAAAAAAAAAAAAGAAAGAAAGATGAGCAGCTGTCTCAGCAATATTAGAGTCAGCGAGGACTCCCAATGAAATCAGATACTTGTCTGCAGAGAAAGTGAGTAGCGTACATCCATCAGGCGGGCATGTGTCACAGCTAGTTGAAGAGAAATGGCTTCTAGAAAGTTAAGCTTCCTCTGAAACCTCAGCACATCTATTAATAAGGGAGAATGAAAAGAAGGCTAGAAAATAAACTAGAAATACAAGCAGCAGTCACCTGAGGCTGCACATGATTAACTTCACTAAAGCACTTTACATGCCTCTACAAGGAGAAAAATTCAGAGAAATGTTTTATTGCATTAGATAATGGTAAAAATAAACTGGTGTGGCTTACATACCCACATGTAACAATTTCAAGACTCAGACAGTTATTTGGGACCTGATTCTGGTTTTACATGAGTTCTATGTTGGTATAACTGCATTTATATCGGGATAAGTTTCAATGGAGTAATTGCACACATACATCAATTTAGACAGACAGAGATGCTCCCAAGCTTTTGTCTAAGCTCTGAAAAAAATGCTACAGCTTGTAGGAAGAACTAAGTTCCAAATTTTATCCTGTACCATGCAAATGTTATTTTACTGTTATAAAGCAATGTCTTCAGGATGGTCAGTAAAGGAGCCTGGGAGCCAGAATAATAAGCAACACAGTTTTCAATAGACTATGACCTGAGAGGTCTCAGAGTCGGGGAAATTCACACAACTGGGTCTTTTCTCTCTTTGCGGTGCTGCTTGCACTGTGCCTCATATCTATTCTGCACAGCAGACTAGCTTCCCTCTCACTCCAGGACCCCATCTGCCAGATGTAACCGGTCACTGCCATCTCAGCATCTATCCCTCGGAGACAGTAGGCACAACATGTACCTTCCCCCAGCACATCCCAGCTGAGACCTGCTGTTATCACTGCTCGGCGAGCACCGCAGCAGCGAGAGGCACAGACTTCTCTTCTTGCCTCACACGCTCTTTCTCTTCATGTTTGCTAAAGTCTCATCACCATTACAAGCTATGACTCAGGGGTCTCCTTTTCTGCCACCTAAGTGGGTCCCATAATGTGCTGACAACTGCGTCCACCGTCCACCTCGTGGAGTCACAGGGTGAGTGCGAGGGGTGGAGGTGATAAGAGGTACTTGAGGCCAATGTGCTGGGTTTCCTTTGAAGCCAAGTGAAGGGGCCACCAGTGAGCAGCAAAGATGGAAACATCCACCCTCTTTTTTTAACCACAGAGAACTTTTATCGTGTCTGCGTTTCCATAATGTTTCTAAACAATATTATGACCTGAAAATGAAACAGAATTAAGTTGAATGTAATTTAAAGTGCTTTAAAAACAGGTAATTGGCAAAGCAGACTAACAAAATTAGATGCCTGCAGGATGAGCTGCTTTTATTTCTCCTCAGCAGGGAAACAGACTTCCATGCAGTACTGTGTCTCTTTTTTCCTCTTGCAGGCAGGAGAACAAGAGAAGTAATAGCATCAGGCAAATGTTATTCTTCCTTTGCCTTGGAACAGGCATTGCTTCCCAGGCAAGCGAAATTGGTACTGTTCTGTGACAGTCAGATAGCAATTAATCTGCACTCCCTCCACAGCTAGATCCAATAGGGCTTCCATCTGTCCCCCCGAAAACGCACGGTGGACTGGGATCTGCAGGGAGATAAGCCATTCTCACTGTGCCTTCTCGTGCAGAGAGCATCGCTGAGAAGCCTCGTGCAGCAAAGAGGCTGAATGGGCCATTATAGCCCAGCCCTGCCCTTCTCCATCCTGGGAAACCGGGACTTTGTCAGCAGGACTATGACAAAGGGTTTGGCATGCTCTCCCTTTTGGCTGTGTAATGCAACTGTTTAGAAACTAGTGCAGGGACATAAGCTGGGCCTGAAAGCAGAAAACTGGCCAGAGCTATGACGGGCATAGACAGCACGAGTCCTCTGTACAAACTCTTTCACCTGAACCACAGAGGACAGCAGACTAAAACACCAGTACACTAACATTCAGAAAAACCTCACTGACAATTTATATCCTTCCTGAGGATGTCTAAGACCTGAAATTAAGGATTTACAACCTAACAAAACTACTCTACCTCTGGAAGAGAGTCAGCATGGCAGTCTTGGGTCCAAGGACGGGTGAATCGCCCGGCAGATTATGTGTGGGAAAACAGCATTTTACCAAAGTCAGCAGCCTAGGCTTCTTCTGCAGCTGCCGTGGAGCGAGCAGCAGCACTGTGGGGTGACCCATCTTATGTGGACAAATTCTCTGGGGGTTGGGTGAGTCACCCTTCTGGAGGCAACCTTCTCTCACTTGCCATTGACTCATTCAAATTCTGGTTCAGATCAGCTCTCTGATTTTCCATGGCTCAAACTAGGGGAGATGGATCCTTCCCCTTCTTCCGCTTGAATCCAAGCTTCCACAGTGAACTTTCTTTTCTTTCATTGCTAGTTTTTGACCAGATTAACATTTTTGGTCTCAATTTGATAAGCTGACTTGGCTTGGAAGCAGAATTTTCACAGGTTTTTTTATTAGTAGTTCTTACAAAATGGTATTAATTTATTATATGGTATGAATTTACACTGCATATCACAAATTTTAGGCTTATGTGTTTCCAGCAGAGCAACATTCTGAATTTCCCAGGCAGACAACTGTCTTCTCACTTACAGGTCCACCCATGTAGTCCACCCAGCCCTGGCACCAGGCATAGCATGACCTCTGTTACAACACCTGAAAGAAGCAGAATTTTTCTGTTAACACAATACAACAACTTCATTTCTAATGATCTCATAGTACTATGCTCTAATTGAATTTTAAATTTCTTTTATAGTATTCAATCCTGCAAACTGCTAAGCCATACACTTAAAGAAGCTGCAAGATAAGCTTATAGAGTTTTCTACATTTGCCCATTTTGTTTATAAAGAGGGTATAATGACATATGTTCTTTGAACCAGCTCTTAGCAATTAAAGTTGTTTGCTAATAGAAGTTTGTTGGTTTCATAATACAGTCAGAAATGTGTAACTAGGCTATACAAGCAAACTTAAACTCACACTTCAGGCTGATCATTTGTGAAGATCAGTGTTCTTTGCTTCATCTGTAGTATATTGCAGAATATTTTATAAAAAAATACTTAATATATATGAAGATACAAAAGAATGCTATTAATATTTAATTAATAACAAGAAGACTCATTACACAGTACAAGATTTTGTAAATTTGTCTGTATAAAATGTCATAAAGACACCACATAGGCAAGTTAACATGTCTATGTTGATAGGCTTGCTTACAGGAACGATTTTTGAAAATAAAAGAACTTACTGCAACATTGGCCTTATCAGCATGATACTCTTGTAAAATAAAACAGACCTCAAAAATGCTGAATTTTCAACTACAAGACAAAGCCAGGGTGGGAAGACAATGTAAAGTGAGAAGTTTGTAAAGAATAAAAGGCTTTTAGTGAGACATTGCAGTGGAGGAGAACATCTACATACATCTAACAAAGTAAGGATTTGTTCCTTTGTCCAATAAAAAGAGGGTATATTACAAAAGCACACTGCATAATCAGCTGAGGGAAATGCACTTGTTTGTTTTCTGCTTGATGAATAATTAACATGTAGTTAATTAAGAGGAAAAACGTATGCAAATGCACTCAATAGTGAAGTTTTTAGCTACTCCTATATATGTTTTAGCAACTGAATATGTGCAAAATAACTTATTTTGCAGGAAAAGGGTACTAGTTGAAAACATCAGCTGTGCTTAAATACAGTGCCCATTATATGTTACCATTTCGTGACTAGAGAGAACTCGTAGTTGCAGAAAGTGTACTACAAAAACTCTGTATCCTCCTGCACCGAATTACATAAAAGCAAGCAGAATCAAATTGAAATTCAATTAAAAATGAGATAAAGCAGAAGCATAGACCTCGCTTATATATGGGACTTCCTCCAGCTTCATCCTTTGCATTGTCAAAACTCAAACAGACGGAGCAGAAGGAGTGCATTCAGTTCCGAAACTGAAGCCAGAACAACAAGCAGAAGATCCAGGCAATCTGCTGTGTTCCTCACAAGGAGAATTTACAAATAGTGGGAATGTTTTTAATTGTCCGTCTCTCACAAAAAGAAAGGAAAATAGCTTAATGGCAACAAAAACTTTTAAAGTCAGACACATCTAGGAGTATTATGTTAAAACTCTGCATACAATCAACGTGTAAAAATTCAAGCACCAAAAACTAACATACGGTAAAATCCTGAGGAAAAAAAAAAGGATAATCAAACTAAGAGAAATACTGGGGTAGACCTGCTTGTGTAAGTAGCCATAGATCTGTCACTGATATGGTACAAAACATTTTCTCAGGAGTTACTGAAGCTGAATGCCTCAGCCCTTCTTGCTCACCCTTCTTCCCAGCTCCCTCCAAGGCAGACCCTATCACACATTTATTTACTCATGGCCTGTGAAATTGTTGTCCACATGATAAGTGTTGTTTATAGACATGTGAATTGCAACTTGCATGCACACTTTTAGTTCATATATTTCAACAGGCAACCATGAACCTCACTGTCTTTCTGAACAGGTGGGTTAGGCCCTGAAACTTTATAGAATAAAGTGGATATCTAAAATGTGATTCAGTAGTCTACGGTGCCTACAAAATGTCCTCTCTCCCCTGCTGGCGATCAGCGCAATTTCCCTTCTCCTTACTAGTTACAACCCAGTTATCTAGATGCAACATTGTCTGTGTGGATAGGATAGGTTTCTACCATTTGCAAAAATGCTGGCTTTTGCAGCTATGCTCAGAACAATCTTCCATGTACTAGCAGGCTCCAAGGCACTCCACAGCATCAGAAACTGTGGCACTTACCAAAGAATGGGGAAACAAACTTTTCTGCAAACCCTATTCTGGACATTTGTTTTGTCACAGCTCTGTTCGTGTACAATCCATGCAATTCACATACACACTGTGGCACAGGGCAAAGCATCTGCAGCTAGTACACACGCAGCCTTTTGTGCCTAAGCAAATGCATATTGAAAAGGGAGCAACTATAAAACCTATATATTTAAATGTGACTATTATAATATCATCTTCATAATTATCATTCCCCTTGCTAGTTTCCAAGATGCTCTGGGAGGATCAAAACACAGCTGCTTCCCTACTGAGAATTTTCACACTTATACCAGCCCCAGGTTTGTTTCTGTCCCGGCCAACAGACGGCATGGAGCTGCTGGTCCCTGAGCATGGCAGAGCTCTGACTGTTGACTGTTACTTTAGAAAGAAGGCTAAAAACTGACAGGCTGTTTGAATACAACTAAAGAGGAAAAGGAAAAGGACTTCGCTCAATCCAAATGACGGTCTTGCAATTCTTGACTGTTTTCCTTTAAGCCAACTCCAACTAGCAATTTTTTCCCTCCTTCCTACAAGAACATCAGCATTTGAAACACCAGTGTGGGCTTAAGGAGAAAATGGATTTTCACCATATGAACTGTATGCATAATTTCCAGATAGGAAATGGCATGTTACTTTATTCACATACATTCACATTCATTTATTCACATGAAAAAGAGTTCATATTCTCAGCTATGATTGACATAAGGTACAAAGAGGATTTCTTTGGTAAAAAAAAAAGCAAACAAATTATGAGTAGTAGGAAGCAATAAGGTTGTTTATTAACACTCTTCTAGCTTCACCCTCCTGCCCACCCCATCACTCATGCAATGGCATTCCAAATCCTTGACACAAAATGATAATATATAATATCAACCATACGTTCTCTGCCATTCCCATCTGAACCTCCAGCACTGCAAATGTAGTCATCTTCTTTCCACAGGAGAAAATAGCAAACATTCATACTTGTGCATTACCTTTATTTGGCATTCAAACCCTTGTGAAGCAGAAATTTTGCCATTTAACACAATCCCAGCCTCACAAAATACAACCTTTCTAAGAATAAAGAAAAGCCTGCAGTGTCTGAACAGATTCAAGACACTTCACTAGCATTCTTGCAAGGCTCCTGTTTGATTTGCATGATTATTCAGGTGATGGAGGTTAACTAGCCTGAGCAATGGGAGGAAATCAAACTATAATCTTACATGCACAAATATGCATAGATTGAGTTTTTTAATTCATTTCCTGGAAGATTGTTGGCAATGCCTAGAGTAACACCTATTTTGTTAATTTTAGCTTTTATTACAACCATCTCCAGGAAACAGCAATGTTCCCAGAGATATTCCTTGAGCAGAAAAGAAACTACATTCATGGAATACATTTCTTGTTGCAAATTATTTACCTGAGGCAAAAATGTTTAGCAGCCTCTCTAATTTGATGCCATACTACAAGCTGCTGCAACATGGTGAGCTCAACAATTAAGTGGTTGCGATGTCTGATGTTTAAAAAGAACCCATTACACAAGCAATACTGAATGCAAGGGTAGTTTTCAGCCATTTACATCAAGGGACAATATCACACTGCTTTCACTTGTGCAAGTTCTGGCACTGAAGACACAAAACCATTTTTTTCCCCCATGGTTTGGGTCAGAGATCAGGAAAAAGTAGTTTACTGAAAAATTTAGTCTAAGTAAAATTCAGTCATATGTTACAAAGATCTTCAAGTTTATAAAGAAGGTAGCTTCAAAGAGTATTGGACAGGTGTGCTGGACTCAGAAGGTGTAAATCCCCTTTTGCAGCAAGACATGGGGAGGAGGAGTGATATCTGATTCTCCAAGGTTCAGTAAATGTGGAGCAATTGTAATTAATCTTAAGTGACTCGTGACGCAGTATCACTGTAGCACAGGGTGGATGACAGGGAGGTGTTCCCAGGAGAGAGACATGAGTAATTTGGTGCCTTGTGGAAAGCGCTCAGAGACATAAGAGAGAAGTCTGATTTAGCAAATGTCATGGTGCATATAGAATGACTAGAGGTGAGCCAATGTCCTGTCAGTGACATTGAGAACAGGATTCCCTCCTGCCCATTTGCTAGAGTAAAGCAGTTTCTCTGATACACCAGGCAGGGAAAATTCCTCCCCTACCGACATTATCCCCTTCCTCTTTGTTTTACAGATTTTAAAATAAACATGTCAAATGATCAAAGAAGTATTCACGTGTTTCTGGAGCTTTTGAGAAAGGCTGCAAGAGTCTGTGCCACCTGGGTCATTTCTGTATAGATGCTTCTGGCACAGAGGATTTCTGTGGTACGTCCTCAAGGATGAAGCTTCCCAAAGGGATGCAGAGAACAAAAATGGGATGGAGGGAGTGGGCAGGGGCAGGGAAGCCCCTGGATGCCTGAGCTGCATGCAACAGGCAGACTACATACAGATGGCCCAAAGAGAAGCCCATCAAGAAGCACTTAATGAGAGACGTCAGTGCAAGATGGTGCAGGCTGCACAGCTCAGCACCATGCAGAAGCAACCTGTGGTTATCTATTATTTGCAGTTGTCATAGGTATGCTGGCTGTTTAACTGTGTGGATGAGAGAGAACTGATCTTGCCTTTGAACAGCTTTGAAAGTAAATTTTGATATGAGGATATAACATGATAGCAAGACAATGGGTTTAGGGAAGAAAGGCAGAGAGAAATCAACAAGATGCTCTGTCATTCATTGTAAATATATACAACATAATTATGTGTATATATATATGTATGTCTATACATAATTTATATAGAGAGATACGTTATTTAGCTGTTATACTTCCTTTCCCAGAAGCTGCATGTCTGTCTTTTCTAGCTCAGAGAGCAGCATTCCTGTTTGTGAAGACTGCGTCCTTAAGTTCAGGACCTGTTCACAGTGATCTCTCACCCAGAAGTTTTAGGTTACTGATGTCGCTTTTTTTGTGTCCCTCCCCAGGGGTTTGTGGCACCTGCCCCAGCCACAAAAGTACCTGTATTCCAGCAACATCAGAAGCAATTTAAGTCAAATCATCAAAACCAATTAAAACAAATAACTAAGCATACAGAAGAATGCATTCAGCCTAAGATGCTCTAGCAGACCAAAGCATCTGTGCACCCAGCTGTTTGGTGTATGAAGCAGATGTGACAAGATGTTTGGATCTGGTATTGTTTATGTATCGGGAGATTTGGGCTGGATGGATTCACAGGCTATAACAAATGTCCTCATTTATCCTTGCTTGTCCCTGTGCTATAGCCTGTTCTAGGGGACAGACATGTGGCCTCCAGAGAACTCCATGTATCAGGGACACTGGAAACTAGTATGTTTGCTGGTAGGTCTCTATAAAAGCCAGCTCAAAGAGTAAAAGCTCTTGTGAAGCTTCTAATTCTTGAAAATGATTTTTTTAACTCTTATTGAGAGCATTTTCATGGAATATAACAAAATTATTCTTGGAGTCCTTACACAATTCTTATTCAACAAAATTCCCACAAGCTTATGTGGTAATGTGTTCTGACTCATGGGATTTTATAATGTGGATCTCCTAATGTTTGGAATTTCAATTCAAATGCTACTTTTGGAGTCAAATGCTTTGTGAGAATTTAATTCTGCCCTCAACCTCTTAACCCCAGAGTTGCTGTCTCTTCTGGTTGCAGAGAAAAGCCTGAAAACATAACCCGTATTAAGTCTCAAACACCAGACGGCAAACAGAAATACACAACATTTATTATTTTTTTTAATCTTTTGATTTTTAACACTTGGGGTTGGCAATATTGCAACTGGAATTTGGTTTGAATGAAGACTGAGGGCTGAATGCCAACTTGCTCACTCTTCTCTCTGAAGAAAAGCAATCCCTGGAAATGCCTGGAAATGAAGGGCCTGATTCACAACTTCCTTCCAGGCAGCTCATGCTGTTTTACCCTGCCTGTAAGCCTAGATCCAAATATTCGTGCATATTCCAAAATAGGTCCAAATCCAAACAGTACAAATAGTCTCTTTCTTTAGAACATGCTAACCTCAGGTGCAAAACACTTTCGTTCCTGTGATATGTGAAATCTGGATCTATTTTAAATAAGGCCATCTCTACCTAAAAACCATCTCTAAGACCTCTGAAACAGAGTACATAGAATAATCTGATTAAGTCTTTTTAAAAATAATGTTTTTCCCCTGTTGTGCCTCCTACAAGTGTTGTCACAATGATGCAGCAACAACTGAATAAGCACCACTTATTCTCTCTGAGTGAAATGTCTTCTGAATTCATATACCTGGACTGTAGTGCTTCCTCAAAGCCACCAAACACCAAAATCCAATAGGAAAAGAAAAACTGATTCTACTACTGTCATGGTTTAACCCCAGCCAGTAACTAAGCATCACACAGTCTCTTGCTCATTTTCACCAACTGGGGTGCGGGAGAGAACTGGAAGAATAAAAGTGAGAAAATTGGTGGATGGAGAGAAAGACAGTTTAATAGGTAAAGCAGAAGCCGTGCACACAAACAAAGCAAAAGAAGGAATTCATTCACTGCTTCCCATCAGCAGGCAGGTGTTCAGCCATCTCCAGGAAAGCTGGGTCCATCAAGTGCAACGGTGACTTGGGAAGACACATGCCATCACTCCAAATGTCCCCCACTTCCTTCTTCTTCCCCCAGCTTTATGTGCTGAGCATGATGCCATATGGGATGGAATATCCCTTTAGTTAGCTGGGGTCAGCTGTCCCAGCTGTGTCCCCTCCCAGCACCTTGTGTACCTCAAGCCTGCTTGCTGGTGGGGTGAGGAGCATAAAAGGCCTTGGCCTTGGGTGAGCACTGCTCAGCAATAACCAAAACAGCTCTGCATTATCAACCCTTTTTTCAGCAACAATCCAAAGCACAGCCCCATACCAGCTATGGAGAAAATTAACTCTATCCCAACCAAAAGCAGCACAATTATATTTAAAAATTCCAGGAATTTTGGTGAATGTAGGTATATCTATCAAAAATTTCCAGTCTATTTGTATGCCTACCAATAATTTCATCTCCTCTTTTTGGATGGATAAAAAGAAGTTATTTTGTTGATTTTATTTTAATTAATAAGAGATTATATGGGAGTGGGAAGCCTTATATCTCCCACACACCACCCCAAATCCTCCGTATATCCAGATATATCAGAGCACTAGTGGTGAATTGTGTGTATGCATATTCCTGTACAACCTGCAACGTTCCTTACACTGCTCAAACAGCACAAGCTTATGATTTACAAAAGGTATTTAGCGTTTGTCTACTTTCAGGTCTACAGCTCAGTTTTGGGGCCCTGGGCCTCAGTGTGCTCTGGTCAGCCATAATGAACGTTTTGAACACTAGAAATTGTAGGAATCATTTAATCTTAAGAGTTAACATGAAAGTCTCTTTTTACAAAGAAGGATGTTGTTGACAAGGCGACAAGTTTGATCAGTCACATGAAATGGAACTGGTGCTACAGGTTTTGAGTATTGTCTCCTGACAACTCATGCATTAAGCCACAATATATTCATACATAGATTTAGCACATTCAAGAATGGATGGGAAGAGGAGAAAGGCAGTACAACACCTACTCTGAAGGCTCAAGTTTGATTGTAGTGATCCACAAGCATTGTCCTGATGCTGCTTTCCACAATGAATAACATAGCAATGTCTGGGAATGCTCATCATGCCTCACAAAGGTTCTTCATAGTAGTAACAGGTAAATAAAGCCAATTCGTCCTGATCTGGTGCATTTCCCAGTGTAATCCCCTTCACCACTCCTGCAGCACGCTCTTGTGCACAAGCAATGCACGAGGAGGGACGGAAGCTGGCCACCAATGTTCCCAGCACTGTCTCACTCATTGGCTTTCACTGACAAGCACAAGGTTTCTGCAATAGAAGTGTATTACATCAGCTGCTAGTGTCTTGTGTCACTGAAATACTTTCCGTCAAAGGGAAACCTCTGTGAAACAGCAGAGCACAAGGGCCAGCTGTCAGCTTAAACTTTTGTAATACATAACCCTTTTCCTCCCCTTCACAGCAGCCCTTCAGATGAAAAAAGTTCTCTTTGCTTTCTCTTCTCCTCCTGCCACAGTCTAGTGCAAATATTTGATGCTGTAGAAAATCAGATATATTGGCAGCACCCTGCATAGGCTTTCAAGTCTATTTTACCTTTTAGTAACCTGCCTGTCATTTGTAGCCACAGAGTAAACCTAATACTACTATAAATTACAAAGTTTGCTGCTGTTTGCTGGGAAGAGAGAGAAAATTGTATCAGATTGAGTAGTGAGAGGATGTTACTGAAGCTTCCTGAACCCTACAGACTCTCTCATGCCCACCCTTCCCCTTGTGGAGAGTTAAAGAAAAGAACCATTCATATATGCATAAACATATCATATCTTTGCATGTGCTACAAAAACATGCCTGCAGAAAGTACCTTTGTAGGACATGGCCAAAAATTATGCCATCACAGCTAAAGCATAGTTATTGCTACTTGTAATTTGTGACAGCAAATGAAAATGGCTGTGTTAATGAGCCACGGTTTTGATATACTCATTCCTTATCAGTATAAGGTAACTGACAGATTTACCTTGAAAATATAGATGAGCTCACCTCTGCTCCTGATACGTACGGCTATTGCCTGTGTGTCATTGCTGGGCCATGTGCATATCACATGCTTGTGGCATGACAAAGGGAAAACAGGTTCGCCTCCAAAAGGATGTTTATATATGTTCTTTCTTGTGCAATTTTAGCTGTCACATGGCAGTGGATGTCAGAGACATTAAACACGGGACAGAGCATTTGCAGTTACGCTCCTATCAAAGGACAGACGTTATAACAAAATATTTAATTGTGATTCCTCAGCTTGGTAAGTAACATCAGTAGTTAGACTTGCTACTGTGCCCCACCAGCGTGAAACATGCCCAGAGCAAGAGTTACACAGATACTACACATTCTGCTGGCCTGGGGTGACCCTTAGGTCCTGAATGCATTTTACTCTCTAATGGTAAATGTAAGACCTAGCAGGAACTGAGAGGGACTGGAAAAGGCAACTTATTTACAAGATAGTTTATAATCAAAGGTACACAGTCATCATTTTTTTCAGTCATTCTTCCCTTTCCCTAGCTTTTAGTTTCAGTTTGTAGTTTCTAAACCACAAAAAAATACACATTAGTTAGTGGTAGAAACATGATTTCACATGGAAAAAATCCCACATAGGGTAATGTAATCAGGATTACATTTTTTGAAATAAAAGCATCTAAAGGCAGGTATGTACTTTCTTTCATGGTTAGTCACCTTACCTGGATTAACCTGTAAACCATTAAGCATGTGCAGTTCTCACCGACTCTCTCAGCACCTGTCCATGACCTAGTGGAGATTTTGCTGCCCAGCTTTGGAAGCACATATGTGAAAAGAGCAGTTTTGATCTGAAAACCCAGACCTCACTTTACAGATGACCAGAAGTTTGGGGGGGTTTTAAGAAAATTAAGGCATTCACAGTAGTGGAAAAAAACAGCATTGGAAAAATTAGTAACAGGAAAATGAAAGATCTGATTCTATTGTGAGCAGCATATAGAAATTTTGACTTCTGTGAAGCTTATTCAGTCTCTCTCATGTTGAAATCAGTCTGAAAAGGGAATTAGCGTTAAGAGTAGGAAGTACAGAGAGAGATTAAAAAAAACCTCTGTAAGCTTTCCAAAACATTTCAAACTTAAACAAAATCCACTTCTAGGAGGTTCCATTTCAGCTTTCTTACTTAACTTAGCTTCCTGCTAAAACTTTCCAGTTAAGCATGCTGACAGCAAAGCATTAAATGATTGCTCTCTAACTTCACTCCTCTCTAGGAATTCATTCTTTGGTGCAAATAAAGATGTTGCTATGTGTGCAGAGAATAACCTATTCCCTACAAAAGCATGTGGGTATCTCAAAACCCTGGGCATATGATGATGACAATATCAAATGAATCAGGCGTCCTGAGTCAGCACGCTGAATGAAGCCTTTCTAACCTCTGTAAAGGGCAATTCCCTCAGGTCAAGTTGAGGTCACTAGAGCAATGCAGGGAAACCCATACAGAAAGTGCTATGTACAAGCCCCAGCTTACAGACGATTTATGGTTGCAGCACAGTATTTTCCATCATTTTCAGGGGACTCTTACACTGAAAAACCAACCTAATTATCTGAAAATAACATCTGTTGCATTCAAGTTCCAAAGCATGCACCTATCAACAAGGAGGATCACAAAAGCACTGATTATTTACACATCGTCTATTTTAACTACCTGGTAGCAGTATTGGAATCATCATAATTTCCTGATCCCGGAGTCCCTCATCACACAAGAACTCATGGCTCCTCCAGGAGACACCAGAATAATTAACATACCTCTGAAACACCTTTAACAAATGCAGTGGCACTAAGAACACAGCTTTGCTACTAGATCACGAGATAAAAGATACCAGCCATTAAAAAGCAGGCTTGCCAAATCTACCGCTGAGTTGCTTTTTCTTTGCTTATCTGTGTATCTGCTGTTGTACAAAAGAGCTTTCAAGAACTGGCCAGAAGAAGCATTCTCACTCTTTCTTCCCATAAAAAAGCAGACCTGGCACAGGCACAGTAAATAAAAATAACGAGCATATGATGCCCAAGATGCATGTGAACATTAAGTGACGTTGGCAGCCCCCGCAAATAGAACTCCAGTTAAAAATAGCCTTTGTCTAAATGTGGAAAGTGAGTAAATATAGTAGCAGTTTCAGCTTACTATAGAGGCTTGCAGGCTCCAAGAAACAGAGCTTATTATAGAGCATGTGCGTCAGCAAAGGGGAGAAAAGGGAGAGAAGAAAGACGACGCATTCTGCAATTAGTATCTACAATGAGACGTAAATTAACTTTTCCCCTCGTTATTTTTCTTGTTGTTTAAAAAATGGACAAAGGAAGGAACACTTTTGAATTGTAAGAGTGCTGAAGAGAAAAAGAGCTGGGATTGAGGAGAAAGCTGAAACTAGCACCAAAGAGCAACACAGGGAGCTTTCTGAACAAAGAATGGTTGCACAGAAAATGAGACGTAAAGAGAGACGACAGGACAGATTTTGATCTCAGTCACTCTGAGACAAATAAGGAGTACAGTAACCTGGCTGGAGGGAGCTCTCCTGGATTTGCATGCACTCATTTGACTGAACGTAAGCCAGTGAGCCAACTTTCAAGCTGACTGAAAAGAAAGTGACATTAATGCCTCTATGCACTCCCTACTTTCAAGGAAATCTCACGAGTTTCCGGTGATTGCAGAACTTGCTTCACTGAATCAGTGTACCTACTTTACCTCATGTTTCACTTCATAAACAATTTGCAATGTAGCCGAGGCTGGGAAAGCCCACAAACAAAACCTGTGGGGTATTTTACACCTGAAGAAGAGTGCCTGCTGTGGAATGCAGGCATACATTAAGTAACACCCTCAGGACATTAGCTCACAGTGTGACACTGTAGGCAGGGGTTCCTTCAATATTTTTACCATCTCTTTTAGTTGAATTGACAAAAAGGAGAGAAACACTCTCTTGTCTGTCTCTGTTTTTTTCAAGTCAGAGGTGAGGGTGGGAAAGATCCTACTTATTTCTTTCAATGCTCAATTAAATTAAAGCAAAACTCCCCAAAACTCTGAATCCTCCCCTCATTCACATAGAAAAGGACATTTTTCACAGGGCTCAGCATGCTTCTGCTTCTGTACAGAATTTATTATCTATATACTTTGCATTGAGAAGAACAGGGTGACTGCATAACAGAAAAACAAATGTTTGGGAATGTTAGATGAGATGCAGCATGATATAAAAGTTGTGACCAGCAAAGAGATGTCAGCAAAGTTGCCTTATTCAAATGGCATGGTAAATAAATGCTGTAAATTCCTAAGTAGAGCCTAAATTAGCTTTTGGCATAGTGCTTCACTGTAACAAGTTAATTTTGCAGCTCCAAGGAATAGCCTTATATGGTTCACTTAAGTAATCACGCTAAATGAATGTTTAAGTGAGAACCATTTGCCAAATGCAAAGCAAGAACCATATATAACCTCTTACACAACTACATAACACAGCAATGCTGGCTGGTTTCCAAAATTCTGATTTATGTACAGATTATATCTGCTAACTCCAACCAACACCTGAGCCAAAAAGGATCTACCTGGAAAATACTAGCATGACTGTTTAGGATTAATAATTTACCACTTGTCTTGGTCTGTCTTCCTCACAGCTGTGCAAAATAAACCTTTCTGTGTTTCTTTTTTTTTTTTTTCTCATTTCCAGTATGGCAAAGAATAGTTTTGGCAATCTCCTTTACTTTCATTGTTTTGCCAAAAAAGAAGAAATAAGAAAGGAAGAGAGAAAACCAATATGCCAAAAGCTTTATTAGTTATCTTGAAAGAAATTCAACCTCCTCGTAGTCTAGTGCATCATTGTTCTAGTATTTGTGCTGTTTCTCTGGTATTCTTGTCTTACAGCCATCAGGGGCTGCATAAAATGTATTCAGGAAAGGCAATTACAACATAAGCTGTGTAAGCTTAGTACTGATTTCTTCTCCCTCCCTCTCCCTCCTTGCATCCTCCACCACCTATAAATATGACAAGTTAAACTATTGGGGGTAACTGAAAAAGTTCAGACAGACGTGACTATGTCTATTAGTCATCATTCATGCATTGTAGCAAAATAACCTGCAATAGATGCCGTCTTGTTTCTTGCTAGAGAGTGCTGTTGAGTTCTTGCATTCATAATAAATCTGTTTGGAAGGCTGCCCTTAAAGAGTTGCCATGGTGATTATTTTGGTATCACAAAGTAGAAGTACTTACTAGCCGTATCCAAAATCTTGTCTTTTGGGGGAGAAAAAAAAAGAAATCAGCAGATGGCATTTGTCAGAAATTCAACATTCTGATTATTACCGGAGTTGTGTTTTTTGAGGAATTCTGGGGTTTGAGGTTTTCTGGCCAGAAAAGGGAGAAGGAATGGGGTGAGGGGAAGGGAACAGAAAAAAAGAAAGTCAATATGTCTGAAATCCCTTTAGTTTGCACTATCACAACAGTTTAGGAATAGTTCTTAAAACAATAGATGTTAAGTAATGAAAATCTTCAAAAGACTCTCCTTACACACTATATACTAAATACTTGACATACTGTAACAGGAACAAGGGAAGATTGTTATCTCCTTGTGAAAACATCACAGACTTCCAAATGGTTAATTATAGCTCCCTTTTGCACCTTTCTTATGATGAAATCACTACGGGAACATGAGAAATGTCCCAAAGAAATGCAGATATCAGTCTTCCTACTCTGCACAGTACAAGTGCCTAAATGTGGCTCTTCAAATTAGGCTGTATATTTGGTACGACCATAGCCCAAAAGGTGAATGTAGGCTGATTTAGCGAAATTAGTGCATTATTTCACTTCAGTACAATAAAAAACCCACCAGTTTCGCTGCTCAAATGCCTATTTGCTGAATTCTCTGATCAGTCTAGTGCCTGTATATGCACTATACACAGATTTAAATGTTAAAGTATGGCTTCAAACTGGGACAGGTATGTGTGCTAGCATGCACTAAGACATGATGTTAGGTGTCTGTAGGACATTAAGGAGCAACAGCTGGTCACGCCAGCACAGTACAGTACAGATGCTAGCTTGTGTCCTAGGAGCAGTGTAACTACATTAGGTACGAGCTATGTGGCTCAGGCAGAGTGTCATGCTGACAGGACTATAATGCTTCTCAGATTTGGAGTTAGCTCAGGTATTACTGCAGGAGGCTGCCTTGCATGATTTAGAGGAGTTGCAATGTGTCATACAGCTTTCTTCATTCACAAGCCTCTTTTTTTCTCCTTTTAGCTGTCAGTTTCCCTCTGAGGCAATAGCAGCTTCCACTTCTCCACACACAAAGAATACAGAGTTTAGGTGAAAAACAGCTTTGTTTACTTTAAACTTTATTTACTTAAAAATGTAAAATTGGCCCCTTTCTGGTGAAAGGTGCCAGATGAGCAGCTCCAGGAACTGAAACCCTTTATTCACTCTGGAGCTCATTTGCAGCCCATTGGAGTCAATGACAAACCTCTAATTGACCAGTTTTCTGGCTCCTGGGTCAGGCCTTCGCAGGACGGGCAGCAGCTGTGCAAACTCCTTCACCCTCCCTCCCCTCCTCTCACCTCCCCTCCCTCCGCTGAGGGAGAGCTCAGCTCCGAGCACGGGGCGCTTCAGCCTGAAATCCCAGTCGGAAGCTGCAGCTGCTGAATGGCAACGGCTCTTCATCCAGCAGGTGGTTAGTGTTCCTTCTTCCAAAGAGGCAGTGTTCAGTGCCTGAGGGTAATGGAGTTTTTGCTGTCTCCGACCCCCCTGGTGTGGGTTCCCCATCTCTGCCCTGCGTCAGGCACAAGAGCGGTGGAAGAATAGGCAGCACCTCATCTCACCTTGAGATGAACCCAGGTCATCCCAAGCAGTACTCCAGGTGGGATCTCACAAAAGCAGAGTAGAGAGGTAGAATCACCTCCCTCGACCTGCTGGCCACGCTTCTCTTGATGCAGCCCAGGATACGGTTGGCCTTATGGGCTGCAAGCGCACATTGCCAGCTCATGTTGATCTTCTTGTCCACCAGCAGACCCAAGTCCTTCTCCTCAGGGCTGATCTCCATCCATTCTCTGCTCAGCCTGTATTTGTGCTTAGGATTGTCCCAACCCAGGGTGCAGGACCTTGCATTTGGCCTTGTTGAACTTCATGAGGTTAGCACAGGCCCACCTCCCAAGCCTGTCAAGGTCCATATGGGTGGCATCTCGTCCCTCCAGTGTTTCAAATGAACCACGCAACTTGCTGAGGGTGCACTTGATCCCACTGTGCATGTCACTGACAAAGATGTTGAACAGTGCTGGTCTCAATACCAGCCCATGAGGGATGCCATTGGTCACCAGTCTCCACTTGGACGTTGAGCCATTGACCTCAATACTTCAAGTGCAACCATCCAGCCAATTCCTTAACCACCAAGTGGTCCATCCATCCAGTCTGTGCCTCTCCAACTCAGAGACAAGGATGTCATGTGAAAGTATCAAATGCCTTGCACGAATGCCTTGCCTTGGTCACTTTTGACCTAGTAAGTTTGGCTTCAGGTTAGTGGCTGGCCACAAAACCATTCCTTGACAGAAGCCTTTGAACTATCCAGGCCCAGTTAGCATCTTCTCCCCCCGCAGAGCTGAAGAGAGACCCAAGAGACCTCAGCAAAACTGGTGACAACTCTTCACAGGGAAAGGGTAGAAAAAGTGAAGATCTGTGATGATGGGTGGAGATGCAGAGTATTGCCATGCAATAGGAAAACCAAAAGGGCAGCTGAGGCTTGCATTTTAAGAGTGAATCTGAAGATAATTAAAATAAGTTGCACAGTTAGTAGAAGGTTCAAGAAAGCCGGCAAAGATACAGTCCTGAGAGGAACATCACAATTATTTTACTCAGACAGTTTCTTCTCTTAATGGGCAGAGAAATCACAGAGGTAGCATGTGCTGGTAATGTATTTTTATTGTTCAAATCTTTTGTTCAGTACCACATCATCTGCAGCTACAAAAATAGGCCTGTCTGGATGCACTGTATACATGGTTATAGTTTCGTGCTATAAGAATGCTGTGTCTTAAAGTTTAGCTTCACTATAGCTCTCAAAATATTTACTGAGATGTAAACAATACCTCTCTGCCTCTTATATTATAACCACTGAGGTTTCCCTGAGGAAAATGTTTGTTCAATAATTGACTTATAGCAGATGTTAGAATGAATATTAGAGTATTAACCAGGGCAATATTTGGAGGGAAAGTCTGAAACAGTGCACCAGAAGTTCCAGCAAGTAATATATGCAGAGCTCAAAAAAGTAACTGAAGAGAGGGTGAGTCAGCTCCATATTACAATAAGCTTACTCCATGGGCGTCTTCATTTGAGGCATGGTGTCAGTGTAAGTGACTTGAAGCCCTGGTTCAAAGTTAACTGAAATCTGTCAACTTGGCTGGGATTCTAGATTCAAAGTCTGATTCTAGAGGTCTCACACGTTACCCTTCATTTGGGACAAGGTACCACTGAATGAGGTTTGACAGAGGCTGGAGAGGATGGAGGCCCGGGGAACAAGTTGCTGAATGAAAGTCTAGGTTAGACAGCGACAGTGTCTGCTGTTTTGACCTCTTTTTCTTAATTGTACCTATAACTTGGATGGACTGACAAAAGCGAGCCTGGGTCTGATGATTCTCTCCTAGGTGTTTCTCCTCTCAGAAAGCCGGTTCTTATAATCCTATTTGCTCACATATTGCTAAATTATCAGTGTGTTCATTTTTATCTCTGTCAGTCTTATTTCCTTATTTCTTGATGTAATGAGTTGTCTAATTACTGCGACATCAATTCCTTAAGGAACTTCAAATAATTACATCTGTGTATTTCAATGACATCCTGAAGAGTTTGGGGGAGGTTTGCTTCAGGCTCAATAGCATCAGGTGCCTCCTGATGCACACACTTTCTGCCAAGATCTCCCTTCTTCCCTACTTGCTGAAACATCTAGAAACAAATATATGTCAGTCCTAATTAAAACCATCACCCAAGTACTGGATGTGACTCAGGGATTGTCATTATAATTTTAAGAGCTGCTTTCTCTGCACAGTTGTATAAAGCATCTACTCTTATTTGTAGTTTTAATGTTTCAATGAAATCACATTTCAGTTTTTTCTTCCTTTCATTTTCAAAAGGGTCAAATTATACAGCTGCTCTTGCTGTAGTTACGTATACTCAAAGGAGCAGTAGAAATAGCAATGAGCCAGAAAAGTTTGCTTTATTTTGTAGCAGTTTTGATAGAGTCTGTGATGTGTTTTCTCTTTTGTAATGCGCAAGCAGAACTGCAGTCCTGTTTGCCTTTCACTGAGCTGAGGAAGGTGCAGGGAGAGCTGTGCAGAAACAGTAGTGGAAGTGGGGCACCACGTGATCTCTAAGTAAGATCAGCTCTTGAAATGCAGTGCCTTTCAGTACTAGTGTCAGCTGAGACACCCAGAACACAGGACACTGTCCCCATGTCCCATACTATCATTTTGCATTAGTAACACAGTAGATAACGTATGCTCCCACCTCCCAAAACAAGCACTCACAAACCATCCGAACAACACATCAGGACTCACCCTTCCTAGCTTCACCCATCTATACCTGTGCCAGTCACCTAAACTTTAAAGTAAAAAAGGCATTTCTAGGGTGGTTTTGTATCACCCTAATAAAGCTATCTAAAATAATCCAGGTAAATTGTACCACTGAAACCCCTTTCTCCCTCTTTCCAGATTGTAAAGTCAAGAATAAAAGCTTACGTGCTGTAAGGTCCATTTTACTTCTGTTAAGGGCATCTGGGAAAAAGCTTCCACTCTTGGTAGAGGACACATGGGGGAAGAAAGAAGGGAAGAAGGTTGGTGATGTAAATGTACCTAACCACACAGTCAGAAGACTATGCTTACTACAACCTTGGACCCTTCCTAATAGAACATTATACATGGATGTGGGTGGCGGCTTTTTTAAACAGTAATGCTCCTTGGAATATGTTCTAAATAAATGAGGGGAGTGAAAGAGCATGGAAAAATATTTTGTACCGGGATTATTAATCTCTATGGTATTCAGCCACTTCTTAGCAACAAACATTCC
The DNA here is from genome assembly GCF_000700745.2 of Antrostomus carolinensis. NCBI lineage: Eukaryota > Metazoa > Chordata > Aves > Caprimulgiformes > Caprimulgidae > Antrostomus > Antrostomus carolinensis. Next base: position 35,125 of record NW_010331171.1, on the reverse strand, counting down.
GCCAAGGAATTATTTTAATCAGAACTCACTTTGTGGTCTCCGAGTCCTTTCAGGCATATTTGAATTATACGTGGTGCATGAAATACATTTTGGGGCATAACCACAGGGCAGTTTGGAAAGACCTTGGGGATAGTTTTGTACATACACTGTGAGCAGATAAATTGCATTTAAAATCATTCAGTTGGAATTTCAGTGTTCTTGAGGAAGTTGCTTGTTGGGATCAGCATGAGATGTCTCCCAGCTAACACTTCTACATATGAACCAACGGCATTGTACTTTCAGCAGCAAGGTCCAACTGAAACACAGTTCTATGTGTCACATGCAATCATGTGTTATCCCATGCATTGTATCTGGTTTTAATCACATTAAAATCAGTGATTAGAAAGTTATGGAGCAGCTTAATGGTTGCAAGGGTAGGTGATTTCACTCATACTTTAGAGATGGCAATGAACACTTTTTGGCATGGGAAGCAATAGTATATTTTTCTTCTTTAAAGTTTGTCAACAGCTTGAGAAGATTACTTCATCCTGCAGAGGGTTGTACTGAAGGCTGCACTGAAAATAAGGAGGGATTTTGTAAATAGATTTTAACTACACATTTGGATAGTAAGTTTGAAATTGCATATTCAATGGTCACTCCAATGGTCGCCTACTGGAAACCTACCATGACTTGATGGCTATTCAGCACATTGTGGGATAATATTGCATAGAAAGACCACAGTGGATGATGTAGGGAATGAGTCCTAGTAATGCCCTCAAGCTTCACACCTCTTTTCTGGCCTTTGAGAACAAAACTTGTGCAAACAATGGAATCTGGTGATGTTTGCCATCATCTCTGCTTCTGTTGTATTTCTGTGGAAGGGACCTTGAAGTTATAATAATTTTATTAGCAACATAATATAGGTGTTACAGGTACTATTATATGTATATTATATGGAGGTATAGGAAAAGAGTAGCCTCTGGAAGGTCAGATATAGCCAAGAAGAAGTATTGATGTAAGCCTAACCTTCCTTTTGCTGCTGCCAGGCTTGGTCCCTGCACTGAGCTTTCCACAGCCAGGTCAAAGAAACCAAGCATGAATACTTTTCCCCTTAGAGTAACATCATGCCAGATCTTTGACACACAGACAGAATGGTGTGAGTGCTTATGTAGAAGTTCATCATGGTCACAATCCATAGAGACTGTAAATGGGCCCCTGATCTGACCTATACTGGAGGTAATCATACATTGCAGACACATACACCTGAACCAGTCGTCTAGGTTCTCTGCTTAGCCAGTGGAAAGAAATGGGCATTGCTACTGCATGATTTCTTTAGAATGCAGTTAATTATGAGCTAAAATGGTTGAAGAGCCCAAAGGGAACGTCACCATAGTAATCTAAGATCAGGTGGGATTAGCTGGTGCCAGAGAACTAACATGCAGACCCAGTCTCATCTCTTTGACTTATCTAGCCTATCTAACTCCAGGCAGTTAACTAAAGCCCCCGAGTTCAGAACCTGCCATCTTTCAGAAGCCATCAAAGACTGATAGCTTCAAAGACCATGACATTATGATGGACACAAGTATCCCTAGAAATTTCTCCCATTCACACCCTACCCTTCAATTGAGATTTGTAGACCAGCATAGAGAGGCGTCTCATAATGAAAAATACGATGCTGTTACTATTGCTGCACCTTCTGCTGTACGCTCCTTCACCAAGCCCAGAGCCACTGAGCCAAGCTGCATCTGCTGTTGCAAGCTGCCTGGCTCTCCACACCTCTCAGAGCCACCTTTCAATACTGGGCATCTCACCACTCACCCAACTCATCCAGCATGAAATAAAGGAAGCCTAGAACTCCATCTCAGCATACAACTTAAAGAGAATAAGGCCACATTTCCTGGATAATTGCTATTGTTTTATCCATTTGCTAACTAATTTTCATTGTGTATGCCAAGTTTCAGAGGCCAGTTAAACATTTGGCAACACTAAACAATTAGCAGATTTTAATTTACGTAGCAGTAGTCTTTTGGCAATCACACTGACTCACAGGAGAACACTTCTTTGCGGTTTATTGATATTACATATACTTCAGACATTTCCTAAAATAAATACTGATCGATTGCTAGAAAGATCATTATCAAGAATATTCAGTCATTGCTTCCCAGAACCTATTTCCTGCACCTGCGAAGTCTCCATTAGTCTGATAGCAGTACTAACACCTATTTTATTTCACTGTGCCTATCCTAGAATTAAATAAATAAGTAATAGGGAGAAATGTCAAGTAAGGCCTTTGAAGACATTATTTTTTCTAGTATCTTTTTTCATACTGTGGGGAGATTGTTGTTCAGTACTTCTTTCAGTATAAACTCACATTTTGGTCTCCTCTAAGAATAATACAGACATTTATTTCCTTTCAGTGTCAGCTGGGCCAATAGATTTTCTATAGCTGAGTGGAAAAGTTAATATGTTAAATTTTGCTTGTTATTTAATTTACAATCATTAAATTGATAGCTTAAAAATCCTGATTTCTTTGTGGAAAACTCTGACCAAATAAAATATAGAAGGGAGGAAACAATGAAATGCAATTTTTAAATATTATTCTCTGGTTCTCTTACAATTAGCTACCTAGAATCTAATTTAAAATATATAAATATAATAAAATGTAACTTTGATCATAATTATCAGTCATCAGGTCTGAGACATGTAGCACACACAGCCTGCCAAAGACCGTTTTAAAGACAAAATCTGCAACACTTTTCTAATAGTTCTAATCCTTCATATTAGAGAAGGTGGAGGGGATTTGTTATTTTGATGAGGAGCATTTTTTATCAGAAGCAACTCACAATGGAAGGGCAGGCATGCTTTCTTGCTTTCACTGCATTTTTCTTCATTTTCTTTGTTTTCTTTAAAATTAGACTCCAGTAAACTTAATTTTGAAATGAAACAAAACATTCCTCTAAAGAAAAATCTAAGTATAATTCAAAAGCTTTGAACTGAACTGTAATTTCTTTTTGAAAGAAAACAATGTAATGAATTTTACACAGATGTTTCAATTAACTTGAACAGATATTTCTTAAAGGAAAAACATCCCCTCCACATTCTTCTTTAGAACTGGACTGTTAGAAATATGCTTTGCTTTCACTAAAAGGTGTTTGATGTTCTTGGTACAGAAAGGGAACTCTGCTCTGATCCTTGCCATTGTCTGTAGTAAGAAGCACAGGAAGGGACTGTTTCCAGCTTAGGATGTTGTAGCCCACTGGAGTTGAGTATTTTTTTCTCACAATGCAAGAATGGGGGGGTACCCAGGGAGGGAAAATATCCAGTGAATTTAGCAGGTGGTAGGTTTAGAGACAGCAGAAGAAATCGCTTTTTCACACATCAGAGCATTGTTATGGAATGTATTGCCATCGGATACTGGAGAGGCAGGAAGAGTAAAAATAATTTAAAGGGAGATTTAAACAAGTTCACTGGCAGCCTATACAGCTATCATATGCTAAAGTGTAGAGACAATATCTGGCTTAAGAAGCCTCCACATTCCTGGTTTCCCAGCAAACCGCTGAAAAGTATGTCTCTCTAAATGCCTTGTTCTGCTTCTCTTTCTCTAAACATCTGCCACAGGCCACTGTCAGAAAATGTGTGTTGGGCTGGCTGGACCTTCAATCTGACCCACTGTAGCAGTTCTTATGGCATACACTAAGGGGACGAGACTATCTCATGCTGAACACCAGCCACTGAAGCTGACAAGATGCAGAAAGGAGTGCAAACTGCACCCTAATTGATAGTGATGCAAGAGCAGCTCTGGAGGCACTGTGCCTCCCTAAGACATGACAACTCCCAGAACTGGTACGGGAGTGATAGGGGCTCTACTCTATCCCTAGAGCATAGCCTGTTGCTTGATGCCATAGTTTAGTGCTAAGTATGCAAGTGCATTTTCAACATAGCTGGTGGCAGAAATTGCACTTCTAAGCTGTCTGGTAGATTTATATGCTTAAAGGATTATGAATTATTGCAAACCGGTACCATTTGCAATGTTTTGCTCTCTATCCTACAGATCCAATTACTTGAGGGCATATTTGCTTGTATATGTAGTTAGAAGAGAGGTTTGCTCTGGTTATTTTACATTTTCATTACAGTAAGTTAATACAGAGGCAGATCTCAACCTATCAGACTTGTGCTAAACTTCAGCAGTATTACTTAACTGAGTCAAGCTAAGTGTATGAATAGGTAAAGAATTAAGTACAGACCTCATCAGACGTCTCTTAAGGATGGAACTACACCACAAACAAACAAATCTGGAAGGATATAAACCACAACTAATCCTGCTTGAATGGCAACAATTTTTTGTGCCTGAACCATTAACACACAACCAGATTCGAATAAAAAAATTCTGAGATGGGAAACAGAATCTATTGTATATAATACTGTCCAAGTAAATATGAAAAGACTGCCAGCTTTGCTTGGAAAGTCCGCCTGATCTCATCAGGAATTCAAAAGCAGTGAAATCCAGTTGCACAGAGCTGTTCATCCTGGTACTAAACTAGGAGGTGCACATAGCACATGTCTTGCCATGAAAGTAAGAGGGGAGTGAACCCACAATGTGAGCCGGGCCACAGAGAGAGACCAGAGATCTGGGAGAACATATAGAGACCTCTATTCCATTTGCATTCCAGAGAGACTGAAACCTCAAATCTTATCTCAGGGTTCAATTGCCCTGTATCAGTACCAACCCTGTGTGAACAGTCATTTCACAAAATCCCATCAAGACGGGACTCATGCTTTCCTATGGTTTTCGTATAGGAAGTAGCACAGGGCACAACTGCAGCGGTGAAGTGAGTAGGACACACTCCAGTATGTCCACCGTGGGTTGAGAACAAATGCAGTGGACAGGTGTAGCTCACAGGATTGAACTGTGATAATTTTCACTGAGAAAAACCCACCTCAAAATGACACAGAAGGAGAAGTAATTCTTTCAGCCCCCCAGTAGGACCTACAGGGTTCATTAAGGACCAAGTTTTTCCAAGCTACCATCTGCTAACATTTGGAAAAACTATTATGTGGCACAACTGGGATAATTCTTGCACAACTGGCACAAGGGGAAATTTTTCTAATTGTGAGCAAGAAGAGCCATAAAGAAGCATTCTATTACCAATATCACCTATCTTTTTGTATTCCCAGGTAATGCCATTAATGCTCCTTCCAGCTACTCAGATCAGCTCTACCTCTTTCCTGGCCTGCAGAAGCCTCTGCGCAGCAGGTTCTGGTTTTAATTGCTTCAACTTGACAGCTATTCAGAGTAGCTGTCTTTCTCCACCAGACATTCATACAGTTATGTAAACAACTGCAGCATAACCAAGTAATGGGTTGTTATAGAGAAGAAAGACAGACTCTTTTTGGAGATGCACAGTAATAGGGCAAAAGGCAGTGGACACCAGTTGCAACAAGGGAAACTCCAACTAGATCTAAGGAAAAAAATCTGCATGATGAGAGGGGTCAAAGGCTGGATCAGGTTGCTCAGAGAGGATGTAGAATGTCAGTCGTTGGAGATATTAAAATACCCACTGGACAAGGCCCTAAACATCCTGTTGTAACTTTGGAGATGGTCCTGCTCTGAGTTGGGTTTGGACTGGAGACCTCCAGAGGTTCCCTTTTCCCTAAGTTATTCTGTAATGATAGTAAACCTGTATCAAATAAATGCACCTTTGTAACTAGCTACCTAAGGAGACATTTTGTTATTAAAGAAAAATAAAAAGGAAATTGAATAAGTTATGTCCTTTTAAATAGTACAGAAAAGACTGTACAATTAGAGTTAATAAAAGTGCTAATGGTGAGAAGGGAACATATTAACACAAAGCTGCAATTACAAAGCATAGTAGTATTGTTCTGAAAGCCCAGAGCAAGACTGTGCTTGTAGCTATTTAGCCATGGAGGTATAACATAGGTGTACACAACCAATTCTGCATGAAAACTGCACCGTACATGCAGCAAGGATTTTGGTTACTTCTGTGAAAGTAGTACTTTTACATATGCTCCTACACCAAACCTAATATCCATTTGCTGAAGATATAGACTGTAGCCTCATGCTTTCCATCGTTGAATTATCCAAAAGTTTGGCCATTAGGCAGACAAAACACTTGAAGAACAGTCTGTCCAGATTCATACTTTAAGAATGTATAAAGAGATAAAATAGTAAAGCAACAAAACTTAAGTTCAGCTATCATTTGTTCAAGTTCTTATGAACATTCAGCATAATTCTCCCCAGTGCAAGAGAGATTTTGACCAACTGCAGCAAGTTCAGCCGAGGGCCACCAAGACAGATGGGGAGGGCTCCCCAAACTACATATGAGGAAGATGGGAAAAGCTTAAGCAGTGCCAGAACCTTCTTCCACTTTCACATAGTCTGGTGCTCTGACACTGACAGACTGCTAGTCAAAGCCCGAGTTCCTTTCATAACTGCAGGTGTTTCCTCAGTCATGTTGATATTTCCTTCACTGGTTATATTTCAGATGGAGCTTGGTCATTGGCTCCATGCCCATTGTATCTGATCAAAACTGTTTTAAATCACATCAAAAGACTACAATGACTAACTTTGCCCTTCTTGATCTAGGGGAGTATTGCCATGGTTTTTACCTTTCATCCCTCCTCCCCTACCAGACACACTATCTCTATCTTTTATCTAAAAGGATTCAGCACAGACTGACAATCACTGGTTCAAAACATTCCAGGCCAGGGAGGGAGCAACCTCTATGCACAGTTTCTGCTCCCCAAAGTAAAATCAGTAATGTGGAGGGGGAGAAAGTAGATATTTCCCATTACTTAAAGATTAATTTCTAGTCTCTGTTCATAAGATATAAAATGTAGATACTGAAAGACACTACTGTAAAACTCCAGGAACTCTCAAGATATAGAGAGAGTGCCACAAAAAGCAAGACCAAAAATCAAGGGATTGTGCACAACTTACTTGCTAAATCTACAGCAAACTGGGAACACTGCCAGACCAAACTGCTCCAATGAAGAGAGGCATTTGCCACAACAAACATTCCACTCCACATCCTGGATCACACAGTTTTAAAAAGACATATTTGAGCAGCAAATAAAATGCAATGACAATATCAAATTTACCATCAGAGAGGAATCTTTTAGTATCTGCCAGTTCTTTGAGTGTCAAATACAGGGGAAAAATCAGAGAAGCTAAGACTCTGCTTTTTGCTTTCCACTGTTTATGATGAAATGACTTATTCAGAGGACAGATACTGTGAATATGTGAGCTGTGCTATGACCAGCTGGCCTATTTTGGATTTCAGCCGCAATACACAGATGGAAAGTATGTTTCTAGATTGCATGATTTCTTTTTTAAAATCTGCTTTTTTTTTTTTTTTAGGCAGCAATTACTGAGGTTAAGGAGAAAGTGATGCAGTTCCTTTGAAACTTAAATGGAGTCCAAAGATCATTCAAACACTATTTTCTGAATGTTTTTCTAGACACCTGCACATCTTCTGTAATCCTGCTGCTGAAAGCTCAACACAGGTGACAGAAATTATATGTTTTGTCACAGCTTGCCCTATGGAAAAGGCATGAAAAAAGTAAAAAGATTGCACAGAGAAATATGAAAGCTACCATGTATATTTTCTGTCTCTGTCAACATGAGCTACATTTAGGTTGGGCAGGAGTCTTTCATTATCAACACCTCAAGAAATATGAGGAACTGGAGAAAATAGAAAGTAGGACCGTTCTAGGTGCCTTGCAGCATTGCTAGAGTCAAGTTGTCAAAAACAATCTCTCTCCTTGTGCAAGATCAATTTGCATACAAACTGCACAGGCTGAATCAGTCCTCTCTTCTTACTTGGAATGCTGCATGGCAGCATTTCTGGATTAAGTTCCATTAATCATTCCCGGAACCCAGCACTTTTCTTTCTTTTAAACCCACACAGAAAACCTTGCAAACTCACTCAGGCCGACATCTTGTTTCAGATTATAATTGCTATACCAATATCCTATTTAGGACCAGTATATTTTACTTTTGTGTTTATAGGGACATATTATCAAGTAGGTTTAGTCCTTCCAAAAGGTAGTGCTCACACACCATGTATCCAGGATGCTATGTGAGATACTGGGAAAAGGAATGGTTCCAGGTGTACCCATACACCCAGCTGATTTCTACTCTTCCTTCTTCAAGAGACAAAAAATGAGGAAGCATCCTAAAATCAAGAAGCATAGAGTTGTAGACCTGTCTTTCCTACCAGCCTTCCACAAATCTTGAACATGACAACAGTCCGTTAACCAGCATGTGGAGGAAACTGAAAGTCAGGATTTGATGTTTTTCCTACTTAGAGAAATAGAAGAGCCAGCTCTTCTACTAGAAGATGGCCTCAGCAGATGAAGAGTAGCCCTGGTTATAGAACAGATAGATATTTACTTCGGGAACTGACCTCCACTTACATTTGATCCAGGATTTGTTACTGTGGTGAGGTAAGGCTTGTTAAAGAAAGATTTAATTCCAAAACTTGAAGATGTCCTAAGTGCAGTCACTTGCTGGTGAAACAAGCACATAAATAATATTATTTTATTTTATAGAGAAAAAAACCCCCAACAACTGCCTGCCTTCCCCTGCCTTCCTCCCTCTCCCCACACACAAAGCACTCTAAAGCCGCAGGATTTTTATTCAGCCATAAACAACTGAGTGGTTTAGCTCTTTTCTTGTACTGCCATGAAATGGTCTTCTGTGACCTGGAAAACTCATCAAGTTTCTCAACAGATAAATCCACATTTCTGGGTTGATTCTTTTATTTGTTCTTTAGGAGAAGCCTACAAACATGTTTTGGTTGAAGACCTTGGTCCTTCCATAAAGGAAAAAAAACACATTGTAGAAAGTATATTTTTGAGAACTCCAAAATAATATCTAGATAGTTTTATAATGATCCATTTTGTCTTTCTTTACAGATTGTCTGTAAAACAGCAAAGAAATCTTGTGTAAATAAGTAGACCTGTGCTGTAATGTTTTGCTATGCACCGCGATCGTGCATTTTCAGTGGTCTGGTATTGAGCATGGCTAGCAACTGACATAGAGAAAACAAAAAAATGAGTTCCATATGATAGAAAACATCTTGTTTATATGCTTCATAAAAACGTGTTGCAATATTCCCAAAATGGCAGCAGTCCCTTTGAACAGACAGGCTCTCTAAAGAGGGTAAGACAGAGATCAAATAAATATATTTGACCAAGTCATGTACCAAGGAGTGCTTTGGCTGTTCAATCAGATTCAACTCTTTTTAAATTATATGATAGAATTTTTGCCTCATATTGATGCAAATAGCCAGTGTTCCAGATATCTCCACTGAGAATATCATTTTAAAAGTAAGCAAACAAAAAGAAAAGCCTCTTGAATAGTTTTAATTTTCTAGAATTTGCCAAGGCTGCTTACTGGTAGGCTACTCTCCCTGCAGCACTATTTTCTTGGACAGAGAGCCCAAGCCCTCTGGTTCCTTCAAGCCTTCTGCCTTGTAAGCATTGTGCCCATAGAATAGGCAACAATATGCAATTATTTGAGACGTCAGAACAAACCAAAACAATTCACATTTTGAGTATCAGGTGTCAGCTTCTCATAGCAAACCATTTGCAACAGAAAAGTCAGAGAAATATTATCTTTTACAATGACAGGAATTTTCTTTAATTCATTCAGTTTTGTATGGGGCTTCACATAATTTCAGAAGAGTTAAGAGAGCCATACTATGAAAAGGAACAGTTTCTCAGAAGTGTAACTCCTCCATCAGATTCTTTTCCCCACACCATCTTACAGAAGTATCTGTTGATTTTTCTGCTTAAATGTGTTTTTAAATTTCTCAGCAGAACTTTTATAGGCGTTAGAGTTCTAATACTCTAATAGTTTTTACTAGAGTTACTCTGCTTTTGGGAGCATTAGAGACCAAGAAGGGTTACATTTCCTTATGCATCTTCAGTGATACTGTTTTTAAGATTTGAGTCAATTATAAGTAAGATAACCCATTAATGGACAGGGACCTATTTCTAGGTCCTCTTCAGCCAGGTATAGACAGGAGCACTGCAGTGTATAAGAAAAATCAACAGATTCTCCTAGGTTACAATACTTGTATCAGTAGGCATTCATGGTATTTCCCTTCACAGAAATCAAGTACTGAAAGAAGGATTTGAGTCACCACGTTAACATTCCACCCAGGTCAGCATTCTCCTATTGTCTTACCTATGAGCTTGAATGAGAAACAGAGGGAATTAGAAAGAGAGACCAAGAAATGAAGTCTCAAGTACTAGACATACATTTAATGTTGATGACAGAATGACTTGTGTTTGCTCTCATCTCTATATAAGCCACCTGAGAGCTGTGGCAAGTCACCGAGAAAGCCTTCAATATCAATGTCACCAATTCTCCCTCTACTGAAAATACATCTCGCAGTCCTCCTGTCACCATATTGTAAATTAACCCTGAACTGATATGAACAGGATTGCACAAATCCTAATGTTTTCACTTTTTTCCCTGTAAAATAAAGTTTAAAATATTTGCTTTTCCAGTAGTTCTTTTATCACAGAGCATTCAACATGACATAAACCAGACAACCAGCATTTGAATAGTGTTTGAGTCTTAGCACCCAGTAGACTGAAAGGAATCCCACTTGCTTTGCATGCAATACAGAAAACAAGATACATGATAGATCATGCTCCTAAGTTTCCCTTTTTGATCCTCACACCCACATCTCTCCAGTGTCAGGCAGATGTGTTCTCCCAGGGACAATCCCGCCACGTAAGCTCCCCTTTCCTTGCAGCAATACTTTGCCTTTAGAGCTGGCTGCCATGCGGCGCGGTTGGGAGCGCAGATGTGGCTGCGTTCTGCTTGTCGGAAGGTGGCACCGTGGAGATACAATTGACAGCAATGTCCCCAGGCGGCTGTGCTCCTCTTGCTTGTGACTGGCACCAAAGCGAAACCTAAGTTATATGTTATTTTTCCAGTAGGATCATAAAACACTAATCCTGGCTGCTGGTTGGATAAACTATAAGAATAACTATGTCTTTCATAAGGAAACAAAAGGAAGGAAAAAATGTTGTCACTACTTTCCACTACTGGGTGGCCAAGATGGGTGACATTAATACTTCATCTTGTTGAGAACAGAAGTTGTAGAGATTCATATTCTAGCTCAGAAAAAGCATATGGAAGGTAGAAACCAGGTCAGTTTAGTAAGAACAACCATAAAAAATAGTTTAAATACATACAGATAAAAATAGAAATGCCTATATGAGATCCTTAGTGAGAGATATGAGTGATGACTTGTTATACTTTTTGTAACTATATCAGTGCTAAGCAGATGACCAGAAAAGTTTTGGTATGGTTGTTGAAAACAAATTAATGTCATGAACAAATGAGACTGAGAATGTCAACATATTTAATTTCTTCTTCTTTTTCCTTCACTCTTCACAGCTGCAAGCCAATGACTAACAAAGACAAAGACTAAAACAGGTTACTAGAGCAGGTTACAGAACATATTTGGTAGGTTTCAGATTAGCTATGCCAAAAAAAGATTCACCATGGAATACTCTCAGTCAGGCATTTGTTGCAAGGAGATTTGCTATTATTTTTGAGAAACCAGAAGAGGGGAAATTGCCAGAATATTTGAAAAAAAAAAAACAAATTCCTGGTTAAATTTATGAAGGGAGAAAAAGGTTAGGGCAAAAGGGGTGAGAGGGTTGGAATAGACTTATATTTACTTCTGTTTTCAGAACAAAAATCTCACTAAAAACAAAAAAGAAAAATAAGGATGTACAGTATCTTAGTAGTTAATTTAGGAAGTAGAATGGTGAGATGTGCTGAGAGAAGATCTGCAGTAACATCTCTTGGATCTGTTAGTATTCAATATTTTTATTAGAGACCTCGAAGATCAACTGGAGAGCCTGCAAACTTAAGTACACAACAAAAAGCTGGGAATGACTGCAAGAATGGAGAAATATAGGGTTGACAATAATCTTGACAAGATAGAGGAATGTCTAGAAAAAAAATGGGTGCAGTTCAATCCGAACAACTGCAAATATTTATACTTGGGTAGGAAAGAGAAAGTGCACAAAAATGTAGGGAGAATAACTGGCTAAGCAGTAGTTTTGAGGAAGCGGATCTAGGTATTATAGGAAATCACAAGTTGAATTATGTGTTAACAATGTAATGCTGTCATGAAAATGGCAAATCATAAAAAGATAACTGTGAGGAAAAATGAAAAGAATTGAGCCTTTTGAGAGAAGGCACATATTTCACAATGGTAGAAAATGGATAGCAATGGGGGTCTTTCAGTTGAGAATGTGTAAATATATTTTTTTCTGAAAAAAATTAATTTAACTATGGAAAATGCTATGAAGAAGAAAATGGACCAAAATGGGATAAATATATTATATCAATTGTTTTCTTAAGGGAATTTAACCAATTGGTATTTCACTCTTATGCTGTATATCAGAGGTTAATATCTGAGTAAAGATAGTTAAATTGGCTTTTTATTATTGAATTATAATCACTTGAGCAATTTCAAAAACAGGTGTTGCTGATTGAAATCAATTATTCCTTCACCTGATCACTATACAGCTGATAAGAACTCAAGATTGCTACACAAGTACTCTCTCACTTGTATTGAAGCCTTCTTGAGACATTTATTAAGCCAAGATGCTCTGGAAAGAAACTCCACTGAAGGACAAGGACAAAGATTAAAATCTAGAGTGTGCAGGCTGTGGTGTCTGCAGATCTTGATTTGATCACTAAGTAGCCTTGATACTTAGTTGATGGGTAAAAGAAAGTGTTTTCAATATGTCTATGGGAATTTTCTCAGGCTTCCAGACCTATCATTTAATCTTAAATCTTTCAGTCTGTGAAGTTTGCAGGAGTACAATGCAATAGTATGTTTAATGGCTCAGTTAAACAGAAGTTAAAGTAGTAGATAGTATGTATTTGGTTTAGTCTTAGCAATAAGATGACTGGAAAAACACCAGGGGGTTCAGAGGCAGCAGAAGTATTTTCCACAAGCAGTTGGAAAATAAGCTTGCCTGCAAACCCAGTGGATAGAGCTGCTGCTCTGAATGCAATACTAGTACTTGGTATGAAGTAGCAGTCATTATCTGAAATACTTTAATGGGATCAATGTAATTTTATATTGGTGATAATAAGGAAAATGTTTACTCTGAGATGGTTTATCTGCTGTGTAATGGATGCTCATTCTGATTTTTCTCTTCTCCAGAAGCTTCCCTGAACTTTTTTCTCAACTGAGGTAAATTAAGTGGGATTTTTTTTCCTTAAGTTGGCTACACATTAGGGTCTGTTAGTGCCCATTTCAATTTTAATGTGGATTCTTAATCATTCTTTCTGATTGATCATCCATCCCATAAAAAGTTTCATATATTTGTGTCAGCATTATAAGTGACATTATACCTCATGTTTGGCATCATTCACTCAGTGGGCTGTGTATTCTGAGTAAACTTATTTTTATATACTTCTGTGAAAGTCCAGTTTCTTTAGTAATATGGAAATCCAGTGCCTTTGATTGCCCAAACACACATGGAAGTCAGTAGTTTGATTACCTCTGTTGTGAAGCTGGGATGAATGCAGGATTTTGAAATACTTGGATACTTCAGCTTCTAAAATGTTAATCTAGCTTTCATTTTGGCAAAATCTTCCATATTTAATGAGGGTTTTCTTCCTATTTGATCCAATTATTTTGTAGATGGAGCAGCAACTACTTCAAACCAAGCTGCCCCAGGTTTATCAAGTACAGAATTTATAATAAGGTATCTGCAAGTCTTTACAGGAAATCAAATACAGAGTTAAAACATTGGTGCTTTTCCTTCACTACTACATTCTGCCTTTGCTCACTTTTGTTTGAGTAGTATGACCTAAACGTTTGCTCCAGCTAAAGCTGTCATAGAAACAGTGTTAAGTTAGAACTTAACAAGCAGTCTTAACACGGTCTGCCTGTCCAGCTGCTTTGGCTTTTGAGTAAGGCAACACTGACAGAAAGCTTTCTCAACAGGCTCCTATAAATTCGTCTCTCAGTTGATGATCTGTGTTGTGCTTTTATAGAAAAAATATTTCCTACGTTGGGAAGAATTGCTTTTGGGGCTATAGTTCATGAAGAGACCTTCCTAGTGAGTTTCTGAACTTCATCTAACCCCATCTATGCAAATATGCTCCCAGGAACATGTAGGCAGCTGGACATAGGTTACACTAACCTCCTAGAGAATCTTTTTCAAGTCCTCAAATCAGCAGTGGAATCATTAGTGATAAGTATTAGTAGATTATAAAGAATAAACCTCCTAAACAAAATCAGTTGATCTTGTGGAGAAACAAAAAACTTTTAGGGAGCATGAATGCAGTAAAAATTAACTGATATCAGCAAAACCAATTATGCTGTTTCATGAGAACTTTATGTTGAAAATTACAATGCAGCACCATCGTGCAGAATGAAAACTGTTTCAGAAAATCCAAGAAAGTGTGTTTACAGGCTTTGAATTCAACTAGTGAAAACTATGGTTTAGGTAGGTCTTTTCTTCAGCATCAGTAACTTAGAAAATAATACAGACAAATCATACATAGCATATACAATTTAGAATGGTCTCTGTAAGTTTTTAAGTACCATAATTAAAAATACAGGCAATACCTTAGATATCTTGGAAAGATCAAGATTTTTTCAAAGGCACTGACCTCTACAGAACACTTCTGGAAATAACTTGGTATGTATACTATGTGTGCACTATTTTTGATAGTAAAAAAATTGAGCTACACTGGATGCATGGATGAAATAGTGTGATTCTCTGTGGTACCTGATTTAATATATGTCACCAAATAATGTTTTCAGGGTAAAATTACCTAACTTAATTCCTATGAGTATTTCCACAAATATTCTTTAATATTTCTGTAACATTTATGAATACTTCATCCAGTGAATTGCCTAGTGAAAACAAAACAACATGAACACAAATCTGAATAAAATTTTTACCTATACATTTTGATTATTCAACAATTTCAGTCATATATCTGAAGGCTCAAAAAACATGACTGTGTTATTTGTGTGATATTAGGAAAACCTGTCTTAACATTTTAGGAAGTAATAACATGGTATTTCTTATATTAATCTGGCTAAAAGTGTGAAAAGCTGTATAACAAAAGATGTCTTCAGCCTGCAGAGAAAAGCATTTTCTACCTCAGCCTTGGAACCACCAGCTGTCTATGAGGCTTTGCAAGTGGCCACCTCAAGCCAGCTTTGCTGGCTGTCATTTACTGCTACAGCTTGCAAACAGTTACCTTTGATTTGATAAGTCACAGTTTTGGACAGATTCTATGGCCACCAAGCACTACCTGAGAATGTGTTAGTGTGTGGGGTCCCAGCAGATGGCATTTATCACCATGGTTCCACCTTGCTACAGGACCCAACTCACCTGACAACTTCCAGTGTGTGACTGACTCTGTCAGGTTCTGCTCCTTTACAGTAGTTCTCAAAGAAAAATTGCCTGGGCATTAATGACTAGAAAATTCAATAGGACTTTTCCAGCTTAAGATGGTGTTTTATTTTGTGATGGTTATTTTTATATACAAAAATATTCAGTGTTGAAATGTTAAACTAAAAAAAAAAATAAATTTGAAAAGTCAGAGTAAACTCTTTGGTTAAAGTAAATTTTGATGGGTCAAGCTGTGTAACACACCAAGGTGAACTCTAAATTCTCGATGACCTCTGTACACAGTCTCACATGGGGAAAAAAGAAAAAACTATCACCATATCAGACACCTAAATGTCCAATTCCAAAAATGCGCAGGAGCACCAAGAACATAAAATCAGATCAGTGTTGAAAATGGATATTAACATTTTACCAGGGGGCTTCTCTTTAAAAAAGATTTGTTCTTCCCAATTCTTAGGGCTTTGAGGAAATTAAAGAGGCCTACTTTATGCTTGGGCCTTTTAAACAGCTAGAAGTACATTTCTAACTGTACCTGAATCATTGTACTAACTAAAGCACTGTTGCAAGTCAGACGTCGTCAGCTATTTGTGTTTTTATGAGCTAGTTAATAGAGGAAAAGCAACTACTTTTTGAGCTATGTATTTCCTCACATACCCCATAATGTCACAACATAATATCAAGAGATCTCATTTGGCATTATATTTGTAGAGGGTGGCTCTCATCCCACAAAAATGAGCGCATTATGTTTGGTCAGGGGTGGTCTGAAGTTCTTTTGTGTTCATTGCCTTCAGTGCCAGCTGCCCAAAGCTACAGCTTCTGTGAGGGCAATCTACATGGGCGAAATGAAAAAAAAACCTGGCAAAAACATATTTAAATCCCAGATTCAAATTCTGTGATCCAGTGATCACAGAGCTACTGGACTTCTCTGTGACACTGTATCAATTTCTGAGAAATTCTACAAAACCCTCCTTAATTTTAATTTCACTCTACAGTGCTCCTACTCATTACATCCTATCCATCCTATCTGGGGCTGTCCATCCATCTGGGGCCTCCCAAAGCTTCTCAACAATATTTAGCTGATTCTTCTTTCTAGGTACAGTGAAAGCTTACCTTGCTCTGAAAAAAGGAAGTCTACATCCATAGACTAAAGATGTCTCCTTGAAGAGTAACTCAAACTAAAACTTAGATGTCAGTCCATTGTGAGTTTTGTTGCTACTGGAGTAAAAAAGGTCTGACTGCCAACCAAAACCTCAGAAAAATTTATAATTAAATACCCACAAAAGCTAGATCCCATTATTGCTCTTCACCATAGGAGGAAGTGTTCCAAATACTGATTAAGTAGGTAATGATATGTATGTTTTAATATCTAATTTTTCAAGAGACTGACAAATTATTCTTACAGCAGTGGAGGCTTTGTGTTAAACTGTTTTGTATCTTCTATTATTTTCAACAGTGATCTAAAATGATAGCTCAACTCTGTCAATTCCATTATTTTCATTCACTGGAGAGGCACAAGGAAGATAAAGAGAAAAGGAGGAAAAAGCATTCTTCTGGGACCAGATTTTATTCCTAGTTACCATTCCCACAAGACCATCAGTTTCTTGTTACTTTTGCTGTTAATGGTCAAAAAATGGCTTTGGCTGACAAAGAATTGCAGTGGTCTTGTCTGAATTTCCAACACAGATTTCACTCCTTGCTTGAAGGACAAGATGCTTGGAGCTTTCTTACTTTCTACCTTGAATGTAAGATTTTAGAACAAAATCCCATCATATTAAAATTCATACTTTGTTTGGTGTTCATTTAGGGAAATGATTCAACTTTATAAGCACTATTTAAAACAATCTAGAAAGCAAAATTCCTCAAAATAACAGTTTTCATAACGTCTTGTTGCTTAAATGTTTTAATTTATTGAAGTAAAGAGATATATAGTATTATAATCATCATCAAACAGCAATCATTCGTAACAAATCAGAGATTTTTCTAATATTTAGAACAGCTTGTCTATCAGGGCTCTGAGTGCACCAATAGGCCTTAATGGGTCTGTACAGCCAGGCCTGGGACCTCCAACCACATCCTGTGCCCAAGGAGCTCCATTTAAACTCAAGTTTTGTTCTTCATTCCTTCCTTGAGCTGCACTGTAACTGTGCTCAGGCACAGCTTGCTCCAGCTCCTGGATAGACCCTGAACCATGCTGCAGCTTTGTCTCTGGTTCGTGGACCTGGTTCGTGGTTTTGCTTTACCTGGGATGTCTCATTGACCTGTTATCAGCACTCTGCTTGCCCAGATCAGGTTCTGTGGGACTTCACCCTAGTCAGTAAGGGTGACTGTCATCACCGTTGGCTTCCATCTTGTCCTCCTTTGTGTTGCAGCCTTGCTCTGGTTGCTCCCTGACATTAATAGTCTCCAAAAAGAAGACTATTTAAAACTCTGCATCTAAACAGAATACAAATTTTTAAATATGTAAAGAGAGTCACTGCAGAATAAAAATACTTCACAAAAACTTAAGGCAAGTTAAAGAAACATTCTTTGCATTGAGCTTGAAAGAAAACTTACTATTAAGAACTGCATACTCTTCAGAAACTTCAGTTAATTCTCAAAACATGTCCATTGTCCTTCTAAGGTCTGTGAAATTTAAAGAAAATTTGATGAGGGCCTCAACTGCATCCTTCCAGGCTTTCAACCCAAGAGGCAATAGATAAAAAAGGACAGATTTTAATGGCCAGCTCCATAATTCCTCTCTTCTTTTCAGCAGAGCTCATAGCCTTGAATTGGCTTCCTGAGTAGTGTATAGGGAGAACAAGAACAATCTACAATCTACAATCAATATTTGGGGGAAATAGTATTCTCATGCACCAACTGACAGGTAATCCAACCAAAAGATGTATGTTATAAATCCTCCTTCTTCAGAAAAGTACTCTTAAATGTTTTGACCCTAAGCCCTCTTCCAGACATCTAAGTGGCTTCTTTTACAGAACAGAAGCAATTCTAACAGTAGGCCTGTGTTACTGAAGAATTTAATCACTAATGCCCTCAGTGTGTGAGATGCCCAGGGTAATTTCCTTCTTTATCCTAAAGAACTTTGTGAGTTTCAAAGTTTTGAGGTGCACCTGGAGCTTTTTCCTTGTAGTAACATTATGAAAAAACCTTAAAAGTTGAATATTTTAGAATATGAACTATAAAAATTAAAATTTTTATTTAAAAGAATTCAAAGTCACTAGATAAGAGAGACTGGAAATAAAAAGCCCTTGTAGATGGGTCTTACTCATCTAGAGTAGGTTTCAGACAAGCTCCACAACATTCAGAATCACAGCAAACATTGTGCTGTCCTTCCTGACTCCTAGGATTTTTTTTAATTTCCATTTCCTCTGATGTCCACATGTCTGTTCCTTTTTCTTCTCTACCAGTTCCTGTTGTGCAGAGGCTCTGAATACCTCCACTGGTCTCTCTTCCTATAGCAAAGGTCAGTTATTCCCGAGTCAAGACCATCTTCCCTCTCCAGAGGGGACCACCCGACCTGTCCATTTTCTTCTTGGAAGAACAGGTCACCTAACTAAAACCAAACTCATAAAACAGGAAAAGCTTTCCAAAAGGTTCAGCTCTGCAACCTTTACACTAGAATCACCAGCCATAGAAGACTCTCTACTTCTCCTTGTCACAATGTACCTACTGTGCAGAAAAGAGTAAATGATACCCTGAATTAGAGGATAATTTAGGTTGGAAGGGATCTCTTACTCAAAAAAAAGGTCAGTCATGAGGCCAGACTGGGTAGCTCAGTGCTTGATCCAGTCAAGTGTCAAAAAACTTCAATGTGACTGAACAACCTTTCTGGATGCCTGTTGCAATGCTTGACTATCTTCATGATGAAAACATTTGTCCCTGTATTCAGTCTGAGCACCTCTTATTCCAATTTATGCCCATTGCTTCTCATTCTCCTGACATGCATCACTCTAAAAAGCCTAGAGCCACCTCTTCAGTAACAGCCTTGAAGCTTTTGGAAGACTGCTATTAGGTGCTCCTGAAGTGCTCTCTTCCTCTGAACAACCCTTGGTTTCCGTAGTCTCACAGGGCAAGCACTCCAGCTCCCAGCCACCTTGGTGGTCCTCTGCTGAACTTGCTCCAGTTAATCCATATCTTCCTTGTTCTGGAGGTCCCAAAACTGGATGCAATGTTCTAGATATGGTTTAATGAGTGCTTGCCCTTGAGTTCCCCTCTTAACCTCAGGCCAGCCCCTCTGGCCCCTTCAGGGCTGGTCTCCTCTCAGCACACCAAGGACTCTGACAGTGCATGCTTCCATGACAGGCGTTTTAGCAGTCACACAGGACAACTTCAGCTACCCAAAGCCCGCTGCAGATGGAAATGTGAGAAGACAGGACTTTTTTTTTCTCAGCCATGGACACCAGTAACAGCTCATAATGGTCACACCTGTGTTCCGCCTTGAGGGTTCCCTTGGCCGCTATTCTATTTTCTATTAAAACGTTCACTGTTAATATTGCAGGATGGAGACCAAGACACCAGAGGGGAAAATTAACCAAAACATTCACTTTTGATACTGTCCTCTGCAGCTCCCGTTAATCAGACAGTGGAAGAAGAGCAAAGTAATTTGAACTGATGGACTGCAGATACAGGAAAAGGACATTTTCTGGATATCTACATTGTTTTTCTGCTGTGTTTTATTACCAGACTGCTTCAACAGAAAGCCAAATTTTGTTGTCACTATCAAAATTAATGATGACGATGCAATTTGAAATGCAAAACTATTTTAAATTTGATTGATCAATAACTATTGAATGTTCAGTTAAGAGACTCCTTGTAAGAAAAAAATGCCCTGTGAGAGTTTTTGTTTTCCCAAAACATTTTAAATTCATCTACTAGCTCTATATTTTCTAGAATATAAAGTTTTCAGCTCTTTTTGTTTAGGAAAGTATTTGAATGACAATATTTTTATTTGTAATTTTATAATATATAATGTATACATGTACAATAAATTATAAAATTACATATGCAAAGTTTAAATCCTTCGCTGAGATTCAGTTACATCCCAACTCACCTCTTTCGTTCCGCCAGGGGAAACCATGTCTCCATTGATCTTGGAAAGTGTCAACATCCAGAAGCTAGTTATTAGCTGCAGTCTTTTCCCCTCACAGCTTTGTCAACGCAGTACAATACACACCATGATAACTTATGATTGCTGAGGGCTAATTAAAAGGCACTGGTATTCCTAGTGATGGTTAGAATAGATTATGCTCTCTTTTTCCTATCAAGAGATTGTTTTTCCAACAGGCAGGAATATGACCATGACAGGTAGATGTCATACCCTACTTGGTAGAAATAAGTTTACATCTTACTCATTTCTCAGCAGAGGATTTTTCAGTAAAAAGCCCATCATTTGCAAAATAGCAAGCAATGCATTACATTTACCACACAGAGAGAAAAGGTGTAGAGCTATTTATTCTGCTGATCTGAGTCATATTACAACTAAGCATTACAGGTCTGGGCTCTAATTTTTTTAAACAATGAACAATAAATTAGAGGCTTGCCTAGCTATTCTTCAATCATTTACACTATACCTGTCGAATTCTCTGTGCTTAACAAAATCCGATAATTGCAGATAGCATTAGTTCTGCATCTTTGGAGAACAGCCAGCACAGATCCTAACGAAATAAGCCAACCATGCAGTGCGGGATTTAGGAAGTACTGCTATGCTGCCTACAATGACATTTTATTACTGATTAAATAGTCTTTGAACTTGACTGTTCTGCAGTATATTGCAACCTTACAGTAGCTAGATTCAAATAGTTTATGAAAATAAGAATAATGTGATTCTCAGAGGGTCTAATCTTTTGAAAATGGAGTCAGGTTGTTCAAAACCAGAAGCTCATTAGCTAGCTCATTGCAAATTGTGTTAAGGTTGGATTCAAGCTGTATACACAGTGGCTTTAAAAGCACATACAGTAAATAGACTTGGGCATATGCATTTTGAAAATTAGTATATTTATTCAGTAGTATGAACAATGTTTCACACTCATGTTTCGTAGTCTCTGTTGATTTTTTTTAAGGTTCTTAATAGAAGTTTTAGGCTGGAGCCCTGGCTGTGTGAAAGACTATTCCTCCCTACAAGCCTCACTTCTATTATATTTCTGAACCACTACTGCAACCACGGTTATTTCCGCTCTTTGTCCAAAATTTTCTGTATGGTCAGATCAGGCAGCCTGGCTTCTCACAATGGAAGGATGCCACAGTCGAAGCCTTTTCTGTAAAACAAACCAGAGTGTGGCACTGCTCTGCAGAGCCTATAGCATAGAATCATAGAACGGTTTGGGTTGGAAGGGACCTTAAAAGGTCGTCTAGTCCAACCGTCCACCTTGGAAAGCTTCTCTTTCAGAGGTAATTTAATTTAATTTACGCACAGACTTTCTTAATGGGATTGATTATAGGGCAATTCACCTGGACTGAATTTCTCTTGAAATGTATGTGTCTTAGAAAACCTCAAATAAGCACCAAAAACTGCTGCAGAGGCCTCCTTTCAATAAATGCACTTCTATACATCAATAGTAAGAAAAGAACTGGAGGAAAATGTTAAGATCTCAGCATCACTAAATAAATTAACCAATCAACTCATATTTATCCAATCAGTTTAAAAATCAGTCTTGCTATTATATGAACTCATGCACTACTGTGTTTAAGAAATATCAGATATTTTTAGCATCGTAGATGTCAAGAATAGCAACATATATTTTACTCCAGGGGAAATACAATCCATTGTATTAGTGTTACATTTCAATTTACTAAAGATTCCTTTGGATACAAAGAGATCTGTCATTTCAAAAGTGTTTCTTTAAGACCAGGAACTGTACTGAAAGGCCTGGTGTGTGCACTGGAGAAAATGCTTCAAGATTCTTGCAAATAAACTGGCACAGGACTTTGTAAGACATGTTCTTTGACTTTTTTTTTTTTTTTTTAAATCAGATTTTAAATATATTTTAATATTACATTGTCCTAGGTATGCAATGACAGTGTTTGAGTTTTGGTGACCCCAAGTGATTTGCAAATCTTGATGCTGATGAAATGCAATCTATCCTCAGGAAATTTGGTAGGAATTTTACTGTATTCATTGTGTAAACTCCTTCTTGACCATAACCACAAGTTTTTGGGACTTCTTGCCATATTTATGGTTCTTACCAGGAGTGAATATGGCTTGTATTTAACAGTTGTGATGAATAGTTTTTATGCATCACAGCAAAACTTGATGTTTAAAATTTATAGTTGCTTTGAATTTGAATAATGAAATATTCATTACATTTTCACAACAGAAAGTTCTTCCAACAAATCATACACCCAGTTCATTTTGTATACTAATTTCATGTAGGTCTAGAATATGAATTCTGTGCAGAAGTAGGAGCATTACCACAACAAGCAGCTGGTTACCAAACATTTGGAATCTGAGTATTTGAAGAAATAATGTGACTTTAATTATTTTTTTCCTTGTAGGCTAGGATGGAGTCATAAATTCTTTGTTTGGGAAACACTGCTCAGACTCTATAAGTCAATGGTATTTTTGTAAGCAGAAAATCAACACTCCTTGCTCTGCTCTGCATCACTGCCTGTAGCCATGAAAAGCTGATATGAGTTCCCATAACAAATTTTAACTGACAATATTTTGGCACGTTCATCAGCTTCAGATCTATTTAAAATATGTATATGCTTTGTTTTATCTAGGCATCTCTGGTTTAACTTTTCTGCAGATATCTTTTCATAGTAAGATGCATTACCATAGAATATGCCGTATATTAAAATATGGAATAAATGGTTACGTGGTTCTTTGCCAACATCTGAAAATACAGGTCAGGATTGAACATTGTACTGTCTGGCTTAGTCTTCAACAGTTCATGAGAAGCTGTTGACTTCTTCCATATCCATCCAGCCAATGCTGGCGATGCTGGAGCGTAGAGGGAATATTATACCTCCCTACTTCGGATATTCACCACTGGTGGTGGCCAGGCTAGGCATAAACAAACAAACAACAGAGTCATCCACATTCCTAGCAGCTGGCCATTGCTTCAGTTTAGCCATTGATTTCAGTGGCTGGAGAGGAAATGTAGAAAGCCTACACGAAGTCTGTTGCATTTTAATCACCAGACTTTTGTTGTGATTAAGTATGATGATAGTTAAAACCACGGTGACTGATTCTATATCTTTTTATTGGTAGGACTGACTTAGAAAGGTTAAACTTCAAACTTTCGATCGAGGTTCTTCCCAAGAAACTTGCATGGATCAGTGACTGATCTACCAAAATTGCTGCCATTCTGGGAGCTGGTCAACTAGAAAATTTAAGATGCATATTTGCCAATAGACATAGCTCCTAATTATCATTCAGTAAGAGGACTACAGTTGAGTATGAATTCCAACTTCTGTATTTAATTAAATTTTCTTAATAACAAATTTTCTATATTTTAAGTCAGACAGTGAAAGATAAAATAATCTGCTTAAATTCCAAATGAACCCAATGTCTGTTTTCCTTCCAAAGGAAACAAAAAAAAGTTTCATTTTGTGGGTTTTCATTTTACTTTTATAGAATTTTACAAATGTATTTTAGACAAATATTGTGACAAAATTGCTTTTTACTAAAAATCTAAATTTCCTATAAAAGGATCAGATTCAAACCAATCTATTTCCACATTTTCTTCAGATTTCTGCCTGGTATGGTTCAGAAATTCTAAATGGGTAAGTTGTTCCAATCATCTTTAAATCTGTACAATTTTTAAAAATGTGATCACGACTTTTGAAAATATACTTGCGAAATATTTCTGCACCATGATGAATAAAATTTAGATTGAAATGCATTTTTCTCAATTTTTAATTACCTGTTCTCTCTTTAAAAAATCAATACAAATGAGAAGTCTGTAAAATTTACAGTACAAGACCATCTTTCTTCCAAAGCCCTTATACTTCTGACTATTCTCTGGGTATGTAATGAATGTAACCAAAGTTAGAAATAAATAAATACATAAATAAAAGTAAACCAGAATACATTCTTTTAATTTCTGTCATGCAAATATTTTAAAATCTGAATCCTGATTTCAACACTTTAATGTGACTGTGTAAAAATTAGACTATGTGTTTGATAGATTTGCTACCGGAACAATATCCTTTTAATCAAATCCTTAAAAGATCAACATTAATATCAGATCCAGACAAATAAATTATTCCAGCCACAAGATACCAGAAGAGAATGGAGAATTACTACTGTAGACTCAAAAGGTAAAGGAAGTACTAAGAAAAATAAATATAAAATTGTTAATTAAGCCAGTAAAATAAGGGGGAGAGGCTACATAGAAGAAATTAAACTAATTCTGAAGCATAAACACAGAGATAAAACTGGAAATTCCATCATTAGACAATAGAGTATGCACGAACACAACCCTTAATCTCTGCCATTTCTTCAGTATAAACAAATCTGCTGGTTGCTAGCATTATTGCTGAAAACAGATCTCATCAAACTGTACACAGAGAAGAAGTTTCATCTTTCAGAAATAAACCTATTACTTCCCTTATACCTCTTTGTCCAGGAAACCTACATTTAAGTCCAGATTGAAAACAGTCAAAGACACAGATTCTTATTAAGTAGTCAACAACCTGAAGGCACTGTTTTCTCTAAAGCCTTAAATAAAAAAAAAAAAAAAGTAAATAGGGAAAGGGGTCCAGAAGGCAGGATCTAATGTAATTTAAAACTGGAATTACATCAGCAGTTTCAAACAGATGGCAGAATGTAGAGATAAATGTGTTAGCTCCTTTAGCTTATTTGGTCTCTCCATTGTCTGCATCATTAAAAACAGGAATAGTTTACAGTTTAAAAATATACTGTGCATTATACATTAGAAAAATGGGCATGCACCTACTGAGTAGAAGAAGGTAGGATTAAATTAATTTGCCATACTTTAATGTACAGTATCTGGGATGCTTTAGGCAAGTGTGCAAATAGGTTTCCTAGGAAATGAGATGAACAAAAATATAATGACCTTGAAATTATACCCCCAAACATCCCAAGTATTTATCAACCTGGCTCAGAAGTGGTAATTACATAAAAAATACAAAAGATCCTTAATTGCTTCAGTTATAGTGTATCTAGGCAGGTCAGTTACTGTACACAGCTGCAAAAAATGGTACGTGATTAAAAGGGGGTTGCTTATGATAGCACTAACTAGCTAGTGTATAGTGCAAAACACTCATTTCTTTTCCAATTAAAGAAAAAAAATCTGGTTTTGATTAGGCTCTTCAGAAGGTCTAAGTCTGTAGCAGCAAAATACTCCACTCTCACGTTGTTAAATGTTTTAGTCAAGGACCAAGCAGCATATATTCATGAAAACCAGAAAGGTTTAAATAACATACTGGGGTGAAAATGCTGCAAATATTAAAATAAGACACTCAGACCATTCTGGTTATTCTGGTTTATTGACTGTATAACTAAAGGGTAAACCAGTTCAAATAAATAAGACTGATACAGGTGCATCTCCAGAGCTGGAGCCAGGCATCAACTTTTCCTGTGAATTGTTAAACTGCAATTAATTATTCTTTCTATGTAGCTCTAAACTCAGTCCAGCAAAGTTTGAAGAAGGAAGCATTCAAAAATCACATAAGAGAACTTGTAGAACTTCAACATAGTATTGCAGTTCCAAAGTATCCAGGAGAAACACTGAACTGCATGGAGAGCTCTCCAGATTTGTGAACTTCTTGTGATTCACCCATCAACAGGTAGGGAAGAATGTGCAGTCAAGATCTGTGGAGCATTGCCTGAAAAACACACCCTGCAGATGAATTGCTAAAAGGGACCCTGCTCATATCAGAACACACATATTGAAAGTATGACTTGGTCCACTGTGATTCTAGAGCTTGACTATCCTCTGGGCATGCTCTCAGTACATCCATGGACTCTGCTGAGCTCCAGGCATGACTCCATCTAAATTTGGGAAAGGGAAGGGACCAGGAATCAGGGGAGAGGACACAAATGACAACCACAATGGGGCTGAAATCCAGAAAATTTGTGGGTTTCCTCTTGTCACTTAGGGGAGGCATGAAGCTTAACACCAACAATTCAGTCTTAATTCCTGGATGTAACATTCAATACTTCACATAAGCTTCCTCAGACATTCACTAAGGATTCTCCTAGCAGATCTCTCTGTGTCTTGGCAAACTTCATTCAAGTGCCTGAGGTCACTACAGCAGCTAGACAGTGATGATTTTTTTTTCTGTGGCAAAAGCTGAGAGTCTAGGAAATGAAACAAGACCTTCAAATAAATACTCTTGTGACAAATGAAACAAGACCTTCAAATAAATACTCTTGTGACAAACAGGCTTTTGAAACTGTTCTCCAAATCTTGGTCACTCCCACAGCTTTATCTTCACTCAAGAAAAAATAGTTAATAGCTATTTTCTAGTTTCTAGTGTGCATGCATGTGCATATTCACACTCACTGAATTTAAATCCTGCCTAATTTACAGTTTTCAGAGAAAGTTACACTCAGTTTTTAAAGCCCTTACAATTATCATATTATTCCCTGGCAGAAGAGTAGATTTAAAAGCAAAACATAATTATTTTGCACCCTGATTTGACCATTAATGTTATCCTGCATATTGAGTGTGATCAGAAACTACAGCATTAGATCAAGCACTGTGAAAAGAGGTCTGGGAAGAGATTTTTCAGAAATAAATATAGACCTGCATTCTGTTTTGCTTATCACTGGGATCATGGAAAGTGATAAGAGACTTGAAATGCAGTGAAGTAATGCAGCTTCAGGAACTCCTGGAAAAATCATTAATTATCTTGAAACCCTGAATTATCTTACCAGGAAATCTCTCTAGAAGCCTCACTGAAGCCATCTGTGCCAAACCCACTCCATTGCCCTTAAAAAAGCACGGCTTGCCAAGCTCTATGACCACTTGGCTCTGCTCTAGGTTCTTTTTGTGCCCACATCTTTTTCCTGCCCAAGTAGCCTTGTGCCTTAGAGAAAAGAACAAACTAAACTCTCCATTAGATTTTGGATTTGGTGCTCTATCATCTCTGGCATCTATGCAAGGACCAGCCAAAATCTCATTCAGAGAAAGCTGATTTTCCTGTAATCCAGGGAAAAGTCAAACTGAAGGGTTTAATTTCTTCAAGGATCTGATTTCATATGGTCAAATTCTGTGTGGATAATGATTTGCAAGTGATGTCTTTTCTTTATCATTCCTACTATAGATTGCCACTCACCAGATTTAAAAAAAAAAAAATAAAAATCTTTTTTTGGAATTGAAATGCAGAACAGAGAGGGTATCTCCCCAAGAGAAATCTACACAAAACAATATTAACTGCAAGGCAGGTCAAATGTTCACTGACACATCTTGACAATGCCCCTTTTCTTTACATTCACTCTATTTGATTAAACTGATTGAAATGCATTTCATACTTGTGCTTTGTCAGTCTATATTTTGGGCTTCATGAACAAAATGATACTAGATTGACTTACCCAGATACTTCACAAAGCTTGTCATGTTGAATTAATTAATATGTTGCATGTACAGCGTGAGAATATGGAGATTCATCTTTTCATTTCTGTATTTGCTTTATAATCAAATAAGGGGATGATAAAACATTACATTGGTAGTTAATAGACATTTTGAATGTCTTCATTTCTTTAGAAACATACAATGGAAATATTACAATAGTTGTCACACACATTATGTAACATCAGTTACATAAAAACTGAAATACTACAGTAGTAATCAAGAGTAGTAATGAATAAAACTAACTATACTTTCTCTTTTTTTCCTTCCTTTTGGTTAATGGATGATGTGGAAACTGGTCATCCATGCAATTATTCTTTAGAAACCTGAACATAGAAAATTTTACCAAATCTCCAAAGTCTTGGGAGGAGATTTTGTACTGAAAGTCTTGTGACATTGATAGTGAAGTCAGTAGAATTTTATTAACTTCATTTACAACACAGTAGTGCTTCCTCCATCTCACTTATAACATTTATTTGGTCTTTTGGAGGTTTTTGTTTTTATATCCAAACCCCTTGTTGTTAAATATTATGCCTTAATAGGGCTGAAGTCCATTCTAGTGCATTTCTTTTTGTACTAAATAAAAGAAGCAAGCAGTGTAAAACATGAAAGATATCAATTAGTTTTATGAACGCAATTAGAAGCAATTATGTAAATGCATTGTATTTTTAGGTGAGAAGCTGAACAAAGCATTGTCAAATATTATTGTCATTCAAACAGATGTAAGTTGGTCAAATACAATATTCTGTACAGAAGCTGTTATTATTTGGGTTTGGCAAAAGCCTCTTTTACCTTTTATTCCTTAGTCATGAGATCCATGAACCAGCAGTTAAGTCGCTTTTATACTGGCTCACTGTACATACATTGCTCTGTTTCAGCACCAATGGAAGCTATAGAAGCTCCCACTGCCCAAAGTTTGTTCACCGTATTTATAGCTTACATGCCATAAAAATACATTAATACATCTGAGTGCCTGAGGAAGTATATATACTAAATTATCTCTATGAACTCCATGTCTCAGTTCCCCCTTCTTCTCTTTGTGACATAGAGGCTATGAAAACTAGTCGTGGTCCTGTTACTGGTAACTGACGTAGATTCTGCCTTTGCAGGGAGGAAAGTTGGAGGCTGTAACATCATTCTGGTGGGAAGGAGGGCAGCAGGTATACCAAGCATCTGCTGGAAGAGTGGAGTTGGAGATTTGCAATGGTATGTAGTCTGCTGAAAGAGGACTACACCAGACTACACCAGTTCGACATTAAACTGCTCTTCAGTGACCAGGGAACTCTATATACATGATTTAAGTAGCTGAACAGATACAGTGGCCTAGAGATGTGAATTCAAGGCCTTGTACAAAAGGTTGTTTCCAACTCACCTGGTCATTTGAAGTGGAAGGAGGAGTCAGCATGGTGTGCCATCAGCTCTAGAAACTGTCATGCCATGATTACATTGGCTAGCTGGGCTGCCCAGGTTTGAATGTAGCTTTTCTACCCTTCCAGACCTCAAACCCATATCTACTTCCCTGTAATTTGAGTATCATCCTTTTTTAATTCCTAAACACAGAGAATATGACCGTGCTTTTGACATATCTTTTATCTTCTGACTTTCTCACAAATTAAAACTAAATAACAACTCCGTCTTTTGCTTTTCATTATGTATTTTTTCTTAGGAATAGAAAAAAAGTAGATATTACACACTTGCTCTAATTTCTGCTAATGGCAAAAGTCCTTGGGGGAAGGGAAGGGAAGGGAAGGGAAGGGAAGGGAAGGGAAGGGAAGGGAAGGGAGGAAAAAGGGAAGGGAAGGGAAGGGAAGGGAAGGGAAGGGAAGGGAAGGGAAGGGAAGGGAAGGGAAGGGAAGGGAAGGGAAGGGAAGGGAAGGGAAGGGAAGGGAAGGGAAGGGAAGGGAAGGGAAGGGAAGGGAAGGGAAGGGAAGGGAAGGGAAGGGAAGGGAAGGGAAGGGAAGGGAAGGGAAGGGAAGGGAGAAATAAATGAGATGAGCATAGGTAATAGACTGTCGAAAGAATGAAGTTTTCAACTCAGTAGTCAGAATTGACAGGATGAACTTTTTCATAAGACGAATATTTTCACTTAAGTGCTTTTTAAGTTAAGCTATTTGAAACACTTTCCTTTTCTGTAACCATGTCTTTGAGCTTACTTGATTACTGACCTATTTGGTCCAACAGCTGAAAATACTCACAAATGCATACTTCCTGACTGAGATGGAATACAACTTTTGTAAGGTATCCAGTATTGGCTTACAGATTTAAAGTGACAGGAGCAAGGTTCACGTCTAAGTAGGTAGTTTCCAGACGTCAACTAACCACACCAAGAAGCAGGCACATAATTTCTAGCTTGATTTATCTACATTTACTTTCCAGAAATCTCATTTCTGCTATTTTCTTTAGTGTTCAACAGCTTTTCTGTGCCACAAATGAGTCTTCTTTTAGCTTTTTTTAACAGAAACTAAATAGCATATTGCATCAGTCACACTTACATAGGCTGTACATACACACTTACATAGGCTTGTAACTCTTTTCTGAACTCCTTCTTAATGACAGACTGTTTGGTGTGTAAAGACTGGGTAGGATTTTAGTGGCAATTTCCTCAAGTCCATACCACCTTCTATTGCTACTTGACAGTCATCCTTTTACAGACGATGCTCAAGCACTCTCAGCTAGACATCACAGAAGTTCACATTCAGCTGTTTATTCAGTTTACATTTGAGTCTCTTTCAGAGTCATCACTTTCCAGATTATCCTTTGTGCAAATAGAAGTTACTCTATTTCTGCACAAATCGTTTGAGCAGACCCAGCCCAGATATCTGTATTGTTATTATAACTGATCAGTCCTTGCTCCTATTATTATTTTCCAACCTGTATCTGCAAAATGGACTAACATCACACTCACATTTTTGTCCAGATGAATGCCCTGAAACTACCCAAGACAGCTCCCAATGGTTCACTGTTATGAGTACCCCCTGATGATTTTGATTAGCCATTGGCAGTATTAGAATGAAAACTGCCTGAACAGCAGTGATGCATGTCTGTGCAGGCGTAGGGAGGCTGTTACTCTACTCAGAAACAAACTATATTTGCTGTAGTCCAGAGGGTCCTTTACAGGACCACTTGTGCCCACCTATTCTTCTGATGACTGCTAAGTGGCACTCACACAGTTCATACCTAATTTATGAGGTGGACAAAGGTATTTGTTCATAAACAGGAAAATTTCTTATTTCCTGAGTCTTTTTCATTCATTGTTTAATATTTTCCTCCTTTAAAATATTTATCCTGATTTAAATTATTTGTAAAACAGTCACATAAAAATACAGGCTACCAATGATTCTACAACAGTTAGAGCAAGTGTATCATGAGCAGCTCCCATGTGTTCACATCAACTACCCATCAAACAGCAACCTACAGCAAACAAACAGTTCAATGCATCATGAACAATATTCATTTAGATGTTGCAGATGAATGTTTGTGATTGATTCTCGAATAATATAACAGGAGAGAGTTTTGTGCAAATGAATAATTGAACCAACCTTGCTATCTTCAGCACAGATTAAGTTTAAACCAACCACATTCAGCTGGAATGACAGTACTTAATGAAATACCCATCATGCTGCATAGTTTGCTCAGCCAAAATTGTCTTCTGCTTGAATTGCCCAGTGTGTATACCACAGAGAAGTAATGCAAATTACCTCCTGGTGGAATCTCTAGAAAGGTTTTGGAAGATCTGAGAATGCACGCAAGTTACAGTGAAAGCAAAGTAACCATGAAGTCATTCCTGCATAGTTTTTATGGTACATTTTTTAATTTTTCCAAAGCATAAAGGAAATTCCAGCATAAAAGGTTGTGTAGACAGTCTGCCTGGCTGTGAGGGGGTGCGAGAGCTACCACTGGGTTTTTATCTTTCCACTGTCTATTATAGTGAAGCATAAGAACAGGAAGTATAAAATTATATACCCTGGTAACTGGAGGCACCAGAAGGATGTAGTGCAACAAAAAAAACAAAGAGCACATAAGGTGAGCATGGGGAAGTCATGGCTGTAGCTGGACCTCCCCCATCTTGTCGCTCCTTCCTAATCCCATCAAGATTTCATTACCTTGTCTCTGACCATGAATACTACCACCACCAGGAAAAATGCTTGGTGTCAGAGCAACTGAATACAGTAGAACTGGTTATTCAGGATCAGATGTGAAGTAATTGGATCATATTGTAAACAAATTTGAGAAGGTTGCAGATTTAGTTTGTCTTCACTGTATAATATGAACAAAAGCTCACACATTGTGAGCAGCTCACTAGGATACTTGCCTACAGCACTGTGCAGCAGTTAAACAATTGGTTTCACATTTTCAAAGGAACTTAACTGGTTGCCATGCCTCTATACTGTATCTATATTAAAAATATACGTATATATATTTGTAATGTGTTAAATACTTTCATATTTCATGTTACATTTAGACCTTCTTTCTGTGATATTGCCAATGTCAGAGAAGGATGTAGACGTATACCTAACTGAAAATGAAATTTCAGAATTTTTTTAATGCAGATAAGATAAATTTCAGTTTTAAATCTTGATGATAATATTTATAGCCAAAATGAAAGAATTTTTCTCCTAAGTCATAGAAAACCACTTAATAAATTGGTCAGTCGCCCTGCCCAGTTAATAAAGCAAAGAGAGAGGGATTCTTTAGAAACATTGGTATAAGGTCAGAAGGAGTTTATATCTTCAGTTTGCATTTTTAAAAAGAGACATATTTTACTCTGTTGAAAACTATATTTTACTGCAGAAAACAACAGTTGGTTTCTGTGCACTTGCCTTGAGATTTGCTTAGTTTGCATTATCTTCAGTGGAGATGAATATGTATATCTGAGGAGATACTTTAGCCTTGAGAGAAAGAAAGAAAGGAAATAGGAGCATTTGGTTTTGAGTGTCTGCATAACGCCAGCTTATCTTCTTAGTACAGCTGAATCTACTGGTGACTCTTCATAGAAGCTTTTCTCATACTGAATAGACTGCCCCAAAGAGACTTTTGTCTGGTGCTTGGTGGATGACTGGAGTAGTGGAATCAAAAGACTTTGTTCTGTGGGACATAATCTGGTAGATGGAAGGGTAGAAGAGAGACATTTTATCATCAGTTTGTGTTTATCTTTTTTTGCTGTATTTCCTGAGCTAACTAACTTTTTCTGGTCATGTGTGTCTCTGCCTCTTCAGAGGGTAGGAAAGAGATAAGTTATTTTTCAAGAAAGACATCTCAAGCCTTTTCTGTTGATAAGACACACTCAGCCAAAGATTAACAATAGTGAAATGCTACCTGCTTCGCTTCTGTCTACCTTTCCAGTTAAAGCAATGCTGCATTTAAACTCCAGCTTCACTTCTCAGCTACACCATTGCAAATTTGCACCTGTATATCAGCAATAGGTATATTAAAAAGAATAGGCAAATGTCTTGACTATTTTCTTTGGCATTCATTTTTCAAACCTCTTTTGATAGTTTCCTCCCAGAAAGGGAGCGAGGAGTGTGTGCAAACACTTGTTCTCCACATCAAGGCTGACTGAACAATTTCTCTGCTATTCTGAGCTTCTGGCAAACTGCAAATTACCAGCTGTATTGAATTGTGACAAACAGTGTGTGTGTGTGCACACATGTGCATGTGAACTCTGGGGAAGAGGGAACAAAGAGAGAAATAGAAACTACCATGTCTGAAGACAGCAAATTCATTTTCACATTTATGATCCAATCTAGCATTTTAGTTCAGTAAAATACAAATGCAGCCTTACCTTCTGGCTAAAGATTATTTCTTGGAGCCTTCATATAAGTATATATGGAGCATATGCAGAACAAGGAATCCTCTAATGCATTTCCTGGCTGTGACATAGTAAATGAATAGGGCAGCAAACATGTAAGTGCAGTCATCATTGCACACATTTGAAAAAGAAAATGAGATTCAGCTAGGGAAGACGGGTAGTTTAGAGGTATGAGGCTTCCCCTTCATACTTCAGGATGGCTGATCCACATCTAGATACACTCAAAGCTGATCAGTGACAAGCTAATTTTGTAATCTTCTAAAAAGATCACAAGCAAACAGGCTATCAGAGCTTAACTAGCTAACACTTGTGAGCTGATTTGCAAAGACAAACAGTAACTCATTAAGCTGCAGTAACACATTTGCCACTCTTTGCTATCTACACTCTTAGTATTGATACTAGGTGGTAATAATCTAGGTTTTTTTAAAATCAAGGTGCTACATCACTCCTTCCATGTCAAAGTAAACCGCAGCAGCTATGTGTGGTAACAACCCAGCTAGCTAAATCCTTGCCAAAATTTACTTCAATAGCTGTCTACAGAGTCTACCAGAATACTGTCGGCCAACTCATACCATGTGTGCCTTGTAGGTTCGTGGCTTTAAAAGGACAACAGATTTGCCAAAATCTATCCATTTATCTTCAGCTGGGATCCTCTCCATCACTCATGAAATGTAGTCACATCTAACAGGAAGGAAACAGACAACAGCCATCAACACAGAAGACACCTAAGAGGAAGTAAAAAAATGTTTTTAGACCCTGAATGGGAGGACTTCATGTTGGCAGAATGGGACTACCCAGGCAGAGATGCAAAACTGCCTCCTGAAATAACAATTTTCAAAACACTTTTTATGAATTGCACCTACCCAAGAATGTGGGAGCCAACTACTGTTTCTGGGTATTCAGACAGTTAACTGAAACCCATACCTGATTTTCTCAAAGAACATTTATAAATGCAGTTGTCCTGGTGTCAATTTCCTTCTTAGTAGCTAGAAGCACTGTATTTTGGATTTAGTACGGAATTTGGTATGAGAAGAATGTTGATAATGTACTGATGTTTTTCATTGTTGCTAAGAAATCAAGAACTTTTCAACTTCCCATGTTTTGCTAGTGTGTAGGTGTGCAAGGACTTGCGCAAGATGGGTAGGAGTTTAGCAAGAGCAATGGACCCATATTGGCCAATGGGATATTCAATATCATATAACATCATGTTTGGTATACAAATGAGGCTTGGCCAGAAAGCTCTCTCTCTCTCTCTTTTCCAGGACTGTAGTTTTGGGACTTTCTCTCCTCCAGAATTGCCAGCTGGGAAGAGGCTGGGCATTGGTCGGTAGGTGGTGAGCAATTGCATTGTGCATCA
>NW_010331170.1:0-4177 GCF_000700745.2 Antrostomus carolinensis | reverse complement strand
CCCCATGGTCTGACCTGTGGGTGAAACCACCCCATGGACACGAGCACCCCTCGTCGGAGGAAGCGAGCGAGCGCATCGCAGGAAGCGAGCGGTGCCAGCGCTGGGAGCTGGCGCGAGCAGGAGTGAGCTCATGCGTTCCAACGGGAGCGGTCGCCGGCTCCCACCGGCACAGCCTTTGTCCCCTCAGCTTCTGCTTCTCAATGACACTTGCCACAAAGCAGCTCTGAATTACTCACGCTTCCCCATCGGGCTTGTAAAGGCCGATGCTTTGGGGTGACTGACACCATGGGGTCATACATGGAGTCCCCTCTGTGGGGTGCAGCATCTGAGTAACACCAGAACCTGGAGGAAAAAATGCTTGATGGTGGAGC
Source organism: Antrostomus carolinensis (assembly GCF_000700745.2). Taxonomy (NCBI): domain Eukaryota; kingdom Metazoa; phylum Chordata; class Aves; order Caprimulgiformes; family Caprimulgidae; genus Antrostomus; species Antrostomus carolinensis. Next base: position 3,806 of record NW_010331170.1, on the reverse strand, counting down.
AGGAGGATCCTGGCACCCAAACCCCTCGGAGCAGCGCTGGGGAGGGCAGCACATCCAGAAATCTCCTTTTTTTTTGGTTTTGTTTGTTTTTTTTCTCCTCCTTTTTTGAAATAACCAAACTCAGCAGATATTCCTCAGCAGCCAAGAGCCAGGGCAGTGCTGAATCAGCTTTACCCAGGGGATGTAGCAGCGTGGAGGTGCCCGTGGATGCTGAACTCCCTGGAGCTCCAACCATCTCCATGCTCAGTGTGTGTGGGAGCACAACGGATGCTCCAGATCACATCTGGACCACCGGCTGTCCCCGAGCTGAAGATGCACTGTGCCCTTGTGGCCAGGAAGGCCAGTGGCATCCTGGGGTGCATTAGAAGGAGTGTGGTTAGTAGGTCGAGGGAGGTTCTCCTCCCCCTCTACTCTGCCCTAGTGAGGCCACATCTGGAGTGCTGTGTCCAGTTCTGGGCTCGCCAGTTCAAGAGAGACAGGAAACTTCTGGAGAGAGTCCAGTGGAGGCCACAAAGATGATGAGGGGCCTGTTGAGCATCTTTCTTATGAGGACAGATGGAGAGAGCTGGGGCAGCTCAGCCCGGAGAAGAGCAGCCTGAGAGGGGATCTGATCAATGTTTATCAATATCTAAAGGTGGGTGTCAAGAGGATGGGGACAGACCCTTCTCAGTGGTGGCCAGAGATAGGACAAGGAGAAACAGGCACCAGCTGGAGCACAGGAGGTTCCACTGAAACATGAGGAAAAACTTCTTTCCTGTGAGGGTGCCAGAGCCCTGGGACAGGCTGCCCAGAGAGGGTGTGGAGTCTCCATCTCTGGAGATGTTCAAACCCACCTGGACACTTTCCTGTGCAACCTGGTGTAGAGAACCTGCTTTGTCAGGGGGGTTGGACTGGATGATCTCCTGAGGTCCCTTCCCCACCCCTACAATTCTGTGTGATTCTGTGAGGCTGATGCCCACTGTTCACTGGCCTGTGGAGTTGCTGCTGTGAGGGGTTTTGGCCCTTGGAGAGGCTTCCTGGGATGTGACTTGTGTACCCAGGACAAGCTCCTGTCATGTCTGAGGTCCCTCAAAAAGAGGTGTTTGGTGTGGTTGTGTTGGTATCCTGTGAGGGATACACAAATCACTTGGTGCCTTCTTCAAGGGAGAAGGGCCGTGGTCTGGCAGCTCAAAGGTAGGGGACAATCAAAGGGGACATTTCTCAACAGCTCTGGAGATACAAATAGGAAAATGCATTTTCCTTCCCCAACCTTCCTAAGATGTTCTCTCTTCTTTTCCTGTCTTGCTGTCTCCAGCAGCCTCTGCTCTCTCTGTCACTGCCGGCTCTGTGGGGAGCGTGGGGCAGGGTGTGAGTAACGTGTTCTTGGGTGAGTGGATGGAGGAAAGACCTCCTGGTCTGAAGACCTGCAAAAGGGGATCTTGCGAGGCACAGATTCTGGGGAACTTTGGACATTTTGGTCTCTGGGGATTGTTTTCTTGGGTGAGAAAAGCAGATGACCTTGCAGTCCTGAGTCAAATGATGTTGGTCACCAGCCAGTTCCCTGCATCTCAGCTGCCGTTTATTTCCCTTGGTTTTTTTGGCTTCAAAACTCTGGTGTGTCATCAACTTGGTACCCTGTCCTCTTCCTGGGCTTCCCCACTGAATCCAAGGATATGTTTTCCACCAAAGGCACCTCCACAGAGAGGTTTGCCCTGGAGCTGGAGGTGGGTGAGACCCCACCTGCAGTGCTGCTTCCAGTGCTGGGGTCACCAACAGCACAAGGACATGGAGCTACTGGAGCCAGTGCAGAGGAGGCCACGGGGATGATGCGAGGGCTGGAGCAGCTCTGCTGTGAGGACAGGCTGAGAGAGTTGGGGCTGTTCAGCCTGGAGAAGAGAAGGCTCCGGGGAGACCTTCTAGTGGCCTCCCAGTACCTGAAGGGGCTCCAGGAAGGGTGGGGAGGGACTTTTCCTAAGGGCAATTAATGACAAAACAAGGGGAAATGGGTTTAAGCTGAAAGAGGGGAGGTTTAGATGAGATATTAGGAAGAAGCTCTTCACGGTGAGGATGGTGAGACAGTGTCCCAGGTTGGACAGAGAAGCTGTGGCTGCTCCTCCCTGGAAGTGTTGAAGGCCAGGCTGGATGAGGCTTTGAGCAACGTGGTCTAGTGGAAGGTGTCCCTGCTGCTGGCAGGGGGGTTGGGACTGGATGAACTTTCAGGTCCCTTCCCACCCAAACCATTCCATGAGTCTGTTTTATCCCTACTGACCAGCTCTGTCTCCTCTCTTCCAGGTGTGTGTGGCTGCTGCGGTGCCCTGCGTCCTCGCTACAAAAGACTCGTCGACAACATCTTCCCTGAGGACCCAGAGGTAAATGAGATGCTGCTTCACATGACAAAGCTCTGGTGCTTCACATGCTGAAGCTTTGATGCTCTGCTTGCAGGGACATGGTGTGACCTGCCCAGAAAGAGCTCTTGGTGATACTTTGATTCCATAAGACTGTGCTTGGAGGGTTGGATTTTCCTTTAAAACCTGTTTTTGAGAAATACATAGAATCATAGACTGGTTTGGGTTGGAAGGGACCTTCAAGCTCATCCAGTTCCAACCCCCCTGCCAGCAGCAGGGACACCTTCCACTAGACCACGTTGCTCAAAGCCTCATCCAGCCTGGCCTTCAACACTTCCAGGGAGGGGGAAGTGAAGACACAGAAGATACAGAAGCTGCTCCTCCAGCCACATCAGTTTCCTTTCCCAAAGCTGCTGGGCAGATACCAAGGATGGGAGGATGGGACACTGGACCTGAAGCTGTACATCCTTCTCTTTGCAAGATAAGGCCTCAGCCAGGCTTTCAAGCTCAAAAGCTGCTTATGGTTCTGGGATGTGGAGAAGCTGGTACCCTGCTTCCTGCCTGGCTGATCTGGAGATGAAGGATCTCCTACCAGCTGCTCCTGGAGCATCCCAAATCCAACCTCTTGGTTTCCTTATCACAGCTGAGATGTGAAGCAGTGGAAGAGGAGCTCCCAGCTGGGGTGTAGCAGGGCTGGGGTTACCCGGGGAGGTGGTGAGCCTCTGTTTTATCGTGGTGCTGGCAGCAAAGCTGATCAAGAGAGGAGGCTGCTGCTGAGCCATGAGGAGAAGTTGGATGAAGCACAGTTTTCCATGCTGCGGGGGATTGGCAGCTTGGCATGCTTGTGTCATTTGGCCCCAGCAGCCTGGAGGTGTTGGTGTCCCTGTCTGTCCTTGTCCCCCTTGGTGCTGGGGCATTGCAAATGATTCTCGTATTTACAGTGTGGGGTGCTCGATGGGGTGCACTGGGGTCACCCCTGGCTCTGCTGCATCACAGAGGCTAAATGGAATCATCATTTACCTTCTCTGGTGTACAAGGTGTGGGGAGGTGCTGGGGTGGGACTGGTGTGCTCCAGATGTCTGGTGTCACTGCTGAGGTTTGCTGCAGAGATGCTCCTGGTGTTCGTGTCAAGTTTGTTGATGACACCAAGCTGGGAGGAGTGGCTGACACAGCAGAAGGCTGTGCTGGCATCCAGAGAGACCTGGACAGGCTGGAGAGTTGGGTGGAGAGGAACCTGGTGAAGTTCAATAAGGGCAAGTGTAGGGTCCTGCATCTGGGGAGGAACAACCACATGGACCAGGACAGGTTGGGGGTGACCTGCTGGAGAGGAGCTCTGAGGAGAAGGACCTGGGTGTGCTGGTGGACAGCAGGTTGGCCATGAGCCAGCAGTGTGTCCTTGTGACCAGGAAGGCCAATGGTCTCCTGGGGGGCATTAAAAAGAGCGTGAACACCAGGTCGAGGGAGGTTCTCCTCTCCCTCTAC
>NW_010331169.1:0-10496 GCF_000700745.2 Antrostomus carolinensis | reverse complement strand
CCTTCCAACCCAAACCATCCATGATTCTATGCACTGCTTCACCAGCCAGCACATCAGCTCCCACCACTGAAGTGAGTCACTCTTCTTGGCACGATCCAACCTAACAGGAATGCAGAATGTCAACGGGGCCCAGTTACTTCCTTCTTCACACCAGCACGGCTCTGCTTTGAGAAATTCATCTTCTGTTTCCACAGTTTGGTTAAGTGAACAGTGGAAGCAATGAAACAGCACATGAACTTTTCAACCAGAGCTCGACGAGGGAATACATTTTAGCTGCAGACACAATTATTCTCACTACTATATATATTAAAATACCAGCACTCAAACCAAACCCCGCAGACACCACTAGGAAGGCACAGTCATGATGTAGGACTATTGTTTCTGCAGCCATTTGGGAGTATTGAAAGTTCAAGTTATTTCAGCACACAGTACTTATGAAAAGTTTTATTACATTCTGCAACCTGTGACTGCCAGAAGTCAAGTTACAGTGGCCTTCAAATGCTCCCTGCCCCTCCCCATCCACTTTTGAAGCCCATGAGCTAAATTAGATTACCCCAGCCTCCACAGAGTCAAACAGGAGAGCTGACAAACCCTCCTTTCACACCTACAGAACACTTCTGCAGACAGGAAGGACTGTCAGACAACCACACACAAGGGGATAAGATACTCAGGAAACCACTTGGCAGTTCAAGAGGGAGCAAGAGGAGGTACTGAAGAGGAAGACAGCACCCACGGGTGCCAACAGCAGCACCCAAAAGTTCAGAGTACAGAGGTGTGACAAGATCTGCACAGGTCTGCTGACCTGTGTTATGTAGATAAGACTCAAAAATCATGAAGTTTATGCCTGTAGCTTTCCTGTAATATGGGCACAAGTTCCTAAGCTGTTCATCTAGCAGAGTTGGGACCTCAACATATGTGGAGCCTTCTGGCACTACTGTGTGTAACACACACACAAAAGAATAAAAAATAAAAATAAAAGAGAACAAAGATTCTCTATTTATGTCATTTTTCCTTCTGGTAAATAAACCACATCATTTCAAACTTGATGCTCCACTCTGAACTCTTAAGTTTCTATCAAGCTGGCTGTGTTTTCTTTGCATTCCTCAGCAAGACAAGCAGATGACTGATTGCTAAAACAGAAAGCAATTAGAAAGTCAGAAGAGCTGAAACCTACGCTACAGTAGATGCCATAAAGATAACTGTGTCCAACGCATACTAATTGCTGGAGTCAACACGAAAACTCATAAAAGAGCCATCTATAATTCATGTAGTCTGGCAAGACAGTAGCTGTTAGTTACTCACTACAACTTACATACGAATAAACTATATTAAACAAGAGAGGGTGGAAGGAGCTGCTCAGCAATTGCTTTTCCCTCTCTGCCTACTACCAGATATAAAACATTTTTCCAAGATGATATTTTTCTATTGCTGGCAGGGTGAGGAAAGGGTGTCTTGCCCACAAAAAAAAAGGTAGAAGGAGTCTTGACCTTTAATTGAGCTGATCCTGATCAGAACAAGTGTTTCAACTCTGCACCAGTATCCCCACCCTTCCATCCCATGGAGAGTCGTGCACATGCACAGTTAAAATCTCCTTCATTCTCCTTGCAGGGCTCTGGTGGGAAGGCGCAGGGGTTGTCCCCTGTTTTGTTCAAACACACCGTGAGCAGCAGATTCCCTCCCCGTGTGTCACGCTTTCATCCAAATCCCAGTAGAAAATTAACAGCAGTTTAACAGCTGGGTTTGCAACACAAGATGAAAAGACATTAATTTGTTTTTTCCTTCTTACTTTACATGGGATTAAGTCTCAAACACAGTCTCACATTGAAGGAAAGGTACCTCAGACATGTTCCACCTGAAAAAAGGGGCAAGAGGTGTCCTTTCCCTTCACCCAACAGAGGATGGGATCTGAGACACGTGCTGTCACAGAAAAGGGCAGCAGCAATACACACACCCTGAGGGAGGACAGACTGATCATCACACATTTAGAGGTGATGGAAAAAAAACCCAACTCAACATCTAGCTGTCTCCCCAGCCAGTTACAGCACGTCTGAGTGCTGTGTAAGTGTGAGAATAAAACAACAACAACAAAAAAAAAAGTCAAGGGCCATCAATGCATCAGCCCAGACCCAACATTCACAAGTGAATTTAAAAAAAAACAGGTTTTCATAAAGTTCTAATAAATAAAGTTAGAAAACAGCAGTGTTCTATCTTTAGAATTTACCTGTTAGACCCCTGCAGTTGCTGCCAGCACCCAGAGATGCAGATGAAATCGCTAAATTAAATGAAGCAATAATTAAATCACTAAAAATAAGTATGAATTTAGCAGGGAATGCACCCACTGCCGCAGCCGGAGCGGGTGGGTGTGAGCAGGGGGAAGGGAGACACGATCTCATGGCAGATGGCCAACAACTGCTCACAGCCTTGCTCCACTGCTGGCGTTATTTCCATAGCGTTAGACATAAAGGATGATTGACCAGTTACAACTCAACAGGAATGCTGGAGAACTCCATGGCTTGGAATTTTAAAAGTCAAAAGAGTAGAGGGTCCTTTTCTTTTTCTTTTAAAAAAGGTCCTTTAATTCAACGCCAACTGCTTGGGCTAAATGCAAGGAAAACATGGACACCACCAACACAGACACCTCTTTTGGGCAGAGGAGCTACAAAAGAGCACCCACAGGAAGGCTGGGGAGGGACTTTGGCGAAGGGCAGGGAGTGAGAGAACAAGGGGTGATGGCTTGAAAGTGTCAGAGGGGAGATGGAGCTGAGATGTGAGGAAGAAATTCTTTGGTGTGAGGGTGGTGAGCCAGTGTCCCAGGTTGGGCAGAGAAGCTGTGGCTGCTCCTCCCTGGAAGTGTTTGTGGCCAGGTTGGATGAGGGTTTGAGCAATCTGGTCTAGTGGAATTTGTCCCTGCTGATGGCAGGGGGGTTAGAACTGGATGAGCTTTAAGGTCCCTTCCAACCCAGACCATTCCATGATTCTATATAGAAGCTAACCCACCGTGCTGCACAGATACGCTTCTACAGAAGAACAGACTAATTATAACCGCTCGATTCCTAGCAACAGAGCAGAGTTCTTCTTTCACTCAAGTTAAGGAAGCTTCTTTCTGTTTTGTTTTAAATAATCAATGCCCAGCTTTCTCCAGCCTCCACAGTGTGGGCTCATGCATGACGGCTGTGACAGGATCCCAGACACACCGAGGCTTTCAGTAGCATTGAGGGAGGTCAAGCCCTTTCCACCACATTAGGTTTGAACCCAACACTCCAGAGAGGCAACACCAGCTTTAATTGCCATGATTCAACTTAGCTTCGGTTGTTTCACGAATAACTGGCAGTGTCAAACCATAACCATTCCACGGCCAACGCCAACTATGCCCAAGTACCTGGAGTACACGATGAACTCGTCTTACTCGTGCTCCAGTTGGGTAGACAAAGCTTTCAGAGCTGCAGAAACTCACTCCAGGTTTTCCCATCCCTGAGCAGCAGCCTGCTCATCATTTTGACTGAACACTTACCCCATTCTAACAGCATTTTTAAACAGCCCATGAGAAATCAATTGTATCCATATTAAAAATAAATAAATAAATAAAAATCCAAGCTGAAACAGAAGGAACCAGGAGTACCATTTTTAAAAAGCCTTCAGCCCACAAATCATCCTCCTTATTTCCTCATCTCCAGAAGTGCTGTCTCTCCTTTCCCAGTTACATGCCTGAACAAGCAAGTTTGCTGTTGCAGATGTCAGGACAGGCTCCCTTTTCCAGCACAGTACAGAGCAGCCTTGGCTCTGGTTCCACTTCTGCTCAGAGGAAGGCAGAACTTCAACTGAGCAAGTCAAAGTAGCGACTGGAGTCAGAGCTTGCTAAGCAGGGTGGGAAAAATAAAGGCCTTTTATGTTAAAGCATACCCAAAGCCCATATAAGCAGGTTTCCTGGAGGAAATCTGTGTTCCAGAGGAAATGATTAGATGCAGCATAAAGAAAATATATTAACTTACACATTTAAACACACCCCTGCTATTCCCCACCTAAGTTACTTGGTTCCAAGTCCAAACTGCACGTTAACAGCAACAGCAAGTGAAAGTAGCTGAATCATTAATCATTTTTCCATTCAAAAGATTTTAATCCAGAAGATGAACATAGAGCCCAGGGCTCCAGAATTAAGCCCTGCTATGCCTTAATGTGGAATAATTTCAAGTACAACATATTCACGTTTAAAATTTTCTGGGATTGTTGAGCCTGGAGAAAAGGAGGCTGAGGGGAGACCTTCTGGCTCTGTCCAAGTCCCTGAAAGGAGGGTGGAGAGAGGTGAGGGTGGGTCTGTTCAACCAAGGAACAAGTGACAGGACAAGAGGAAATGGCCTCAAGTTGCACCAAGGGCAGTTGAGATGGGATGTGAGGAAGAATTTCTTTGCTGAAAGGGTTCTGAGGCATTGGAAGGGGTTGCCCAGGGCAGTGGTGGAGTCCCCATCCCTGGAGGGATTGAAGAGTCGTGTAGACATAGTGCTGAGGGACATGGGTTAGTCATAGGGGACTTGTCAGTGGACCCATCAGTCCAATCAGGGTTCATGATTGGACTTGATGATCTTAAAGGTTTTTTCCAATCAAGGCAATGCTGTGATTCTGTGATATACACATAGGCCTTTTCAAAAAGGCAGCACGTTTGCATGCACCTTGTTAAATGCAGAGATTTGTCACTTAGCACTGGGGGTAAGAAATATGTCAGGAAACTAGAACATTGTCAGGTCAAGTCAACAACATCCCGCAAACACAGAGGACACCATAATGCAGCAGTGTGCAAAAAGCAGAAAGTTTATATTAATCTGAAAAGATGAGTTTTCCTGAGGAGAAGAGACACCAAGACAGAGACCTGTAAAGAATAAACCCATGTGTGTTCTTCACAGCAAAAAACTCATCCAACTCCTTTCTCCTTGGGAAACTAAAGAACAAGAAGACAACATGAGCATCGTTAGCTGATGAAGCCATCCAAAAGCCTCAATTAGACCGAGGGGGAAATGCCACAACATTTCAGTGCTAATTGGAAATGCAAACATTTATCATCAGAGCAGCGCTCGCTCCTGTCTATAGCTCCATTGTGTTCCCTGCAGTTAATGACAGTAGGAAGCCCTGTGCTCCGTAGTATTTATGTAAGGGCTGGCAAAGCTGTCACATTCCCTTAATTGCTCGCCAGGATTTTCATACTAGCAGTAGTTTTCAATTAAAGGAAATCACAAAGATTGCTTCAGTTTCACATTGCTTCGTTAAAAGTTTTGGTTCTTCTTCAAAGCTGGGGAAAGAGGAAGAATGAATCATTCTCCCAAGACAGAATGAGTTCTGCATCAAACGTGAGGTTTTTTTTGTAGACAAACTGAATGAAGAGACAAGGATAATGTGGTCACATACCCAGAATGGAAAAAGCAAATTTAGCATCAGTAAAGACAAACAATTTGAGAGCTGCACATAAATCTGCTTCAAGTTTGCAATAATTCCTCCTTCAATTATGATATATGGAATGCTCTAAAATCAGCTCATTTAAAAGGCAACATGAAAAAGCCTAAAGTAGCTTAGGGTTTCCACCTAATTGAGCTTCCACAGTAGAACCTCCTTTGCTGGTAGAGCATCAGCTCTGTGTTTATAATTACATGTCATCGAGCACAACATCCTGTTGTACCTACTTTATAATCCCACTATGTACAGAAGAAGCAAGGACTCGCGTTCCTCGACTTCCTTGCTTGCACCAAATGGACTGCAGAGCATTTGCTAGTCCATTAAGAATCATCATCGTTTCACTTAATGAGCAGTGGTTTGTTTTTAGGAGGTACCATCAAACCTTTTATCACATAATTTACTCACATCCTAATCATATTTACTGTGTGTCAGTAGAGAAAAGAAAGCTCTATGGGACCAGTACAAAGGATCTGCTGCTTCTGCAGGATATTACGACACAACTCTGCATTAGTGCTCAGTTAAATACAATCCATGAGCCAAGTGAACTATTTTTACTCCACTGAATAAAAGGAAATACAAGAACATCACTTCTTACAGTAGCAGGTCCCTTTTTAAGGCACTATGTAATTAAGAGTAGGAGTTAATAACAGGACCAGAATCAGTAGGCAAAGTTCTCCTCAACATTTTTGTGCAAGTCTTACTAGGGCATGGATCTTCTTATCCTGTGTTCTTGCTATGGTTACCTAAGCAGCTTTAAGACACATGGATCTTCACTGCTACCTGTTTAAACCTTCTTCTCTCTCATGAAGCAGCAACACCAGGTGCAGCCACAAAATCCAATCCAGCAGAGACCAGCTGAGCTCCTATACAGGATCACAGAATCATAGTGGTTGGAAAAGACCTTTAAGATCACAGAGTCCAAACATAAACCCAACACTGCCAATTCCTCCTCTAAACCATGTCCCTCAGCACCTCATCTACCCATCTTTTAAATACCACCAGGGATGGGGACTCCACCACTGCCCTGGACAGCCTGTTCCAATGCCCCAGAACCCTCTCAGCAAAGAAATTCTTTCTCACATCCAATCTCAACTGCCCTGGGCACAACTTGAGGCCATTTCCTCTTGTCCTGTCCCTTGGGCCTTGGTTGAACAGACCCACCCCCACCTCTCTACACCCTCCTCCAAGGGACTTGGACAGAGCCACAAGGTCTCCCCTCAGCCTCCTTTTCTCCAGGCTCAACACCCCCAGTTCCCTCAGCCACAAGGGAACTCAGCACACTTGTGCTCCAGACCCTTCCCCAGCTCCGTTGCCCTTCTCTGGGAGTCAGGGGCCCAACACTGAACCCAGCACTCAAGCTGTGGCCTCACCAGTGCCCAGTACAGAGGGAGGATCACTGCCCTGATCCTGCTGGACACACTATTTTTGATACACAGCCCTGTAAGAATCTGCAGCAAGCAAGTTGCTTCTTTCAATCCAGTTCCCAATAGACGAGCATCTACATCATAAAATCAGCAACAACGTGAACTGCAAATTCAGCAGAATTTGGATTTCACTGATGGATGGACCGCCAGTATGCATGTTTTATTCATCTCAAGACTGCTTTGTCAGGATGGTTACATCTCCCCTCTGTATTTAAAATGCTAAAAATCATTTTATGGTCACTACTGAGCAGCCAAGAAGCTCTATAGACAGTGTTGTACCTTTTCCAAGTGCAAGCCAAAACTCACCAGATTTCCAAAATAAAGACAACAACCAAAGACTGATGTTCTAGGAAGCTGTATGAGTCAAAGCATTTTGTTCAGTACAATATTCTCTATCTCTGTAACTCACCTCACTGAAGTCCACAGCTACCCCCCACTGAGGTCATCAGGGTGTGAATTAGCCTCCCTACGAGAGCACAGCATGAAGCAGAGCGAGATGCAGAGTTTTCTGATTATCCTTCCTTAATTCCAGTAATTAAGATTCAGCAATTTTCACTACCAGCACACTCCTGTAGAGAGTTCCTGCTACCTACCCATAACCCCAAAGTTTCCTCAGTGTTCAGGCATTCAGAATCCCAGAATTGCCTTGATTGGAAAAGATCTGTAAGATCATTGAGTCCAATCATGAACCCAACACTGACCCAGCTAACCCGACTAACCCATGTCCCTCAGCACTATGTCTACACGACTCTTCAATCCCTCCAGGGATGGGGACTCCACCACTGCCCTGGCCAACCCCTTCCAATGCCTCAGAACCCTTTCAGCAAAGAAATTCTTCCTCACATCCCATCTCAACTGCCCTTGGTGCAATTTGAGGCTATTTCCTCTTGTCCTCGAGGAAACCAATTCTCATTTCAGCATCCACCCCAGATAACCCCACCACACCCCCTCGCTCTCCCATTGTAAATCCAAGGCAAAAAGAGTGTAAAATGAGATGTTACATTCTGTAGTTAGCACACTACAATTTCACCTCTCACCTTTATAGTAATAGCTCTGTCTTGCTAGAAAACTCAAGATACAAAGAGAGCAGTCAGTTTGGGAAACTTATTTCACAGCCCACAAGAAATCTCAGCAGTGGTCCCTGAGCACTCCCAGGAGTAACACGTGGGGCTGCATCTCCCAAACCAACATTGCCTCATCCACTTTATGGCATTTACACTCTGCCTCCTTCTTCACTGTAGCTCACATTCGCACACTCATGGCAGGACAACCTGCACTAACTTCCCCCGTTCCTGTTCTTCTACTCTTCACAGAGGGATGTGGTGAAGTGAAATACGCTGGCTGCAGGAAAGGAGATCTAACCAGAATGGAGCATGACCTGATGGCTCAAGTGAACAGTCTCCTTTGCAAGTATGAGGTTGCTCCTTCCACTCTTGTGTTGGGTTTGTGGTGGGGAGGCTGTTTTTGGTAGTGGTGGAAGGGGCTACAGGGATGGCCCTTGTGAGAAGCTTCACAAAGCTCTCCTGGCTCCAAGGTGGACCCACCTCCAGCCCAGGCTGAGCTAATTAGCAAAAAAGAAACACCTCTTTGAATCAATATTTATGAGGGAGGAACTGGTTTTGAAAAGAAGGAGGAGGAGAGAACCACAAGGAGAGGCCACTGACCTGAACAAAAGGACCATTGGCCTAAACAAAAAGGAGAGTGTCATTGCCATGAGGAAGGACAAGGAGGGGGAAGACAGAGAATCTCAGACACGGAGACCACAGAAGAAGAGTGGGAAGCAGGGCAAATGAAGTCCCCTGCAGCCCATGGAGGTTCAGCACTGGAGCAGATACCCACGTGTAGGCCATGGAAGACTCCAAGCTGGAGCAGAAAGCTGAGCTCAAGAGCAGTTGTGACTTGGAGAGCTCATGATGGGCAAGAAGATCTCCTTAGAGACACTCAAAGCCAGAGCTGGGGGGGAATCCCCAGAGTACGGGGAGGTGGTGCACTGGACAGGAGACCAGGGGGGCTGGGGGAAGGTGTGCAAGATGTGGTTGTTGTGTCTCACTGTCCTACTCTGATTGATTGGTAACGAATTACATTGATTTTTCTTCTCCAAGTAGAGTCTGTTTTGCCCATGACCATCACTGGTGAGTGAGCCCTCCCTGTCCTCCTTCCAATCCATGACCCTTTTTTGGTGTTTCTCTGCCCATCTCACCAGGTGGGGGGAGTGAGTCCAGGACCACATGGTCCTACCTGTGGGTGAAACCACCACAACTCTTTCTTCCCCATCATTTCCTCTGAGCTGGGTTTTCCTCCACTCCTGGTGATTCTCGTACTGCTGGTATTTGCAGGTGCTGATTCACAGCCTTCCACGATACGCACGTTGGGTTGCTTTTATTTTTAAGACAAGTCACTTCAGGCTGGAAATACTCTCATTTTTCTGTGAGCATTTTTCAGTGTATATCTGGTTTTATCTGGGAAGCTTAAATATTCTATTCCAATTAAAGCCTCAAAGTTTTATCAGTCTCTGATCTCTGTTGCTCTATTAAAATGTTATAAAAGAGACATCCAAATTTGTGGCCTGCCACTGTGCTAGGTCCCTTTTAGCTTTCAAAACAGAAGTTGGATTTGAGCCTAATATAATATTCTTTAAACTTCCAGCTCTGTCTGAATTTACATCCTCATAGGTGAAACTTCCCTGGAGGGTTTCAATTCTTAATATAATTAAAAATCTGCCAAAACTTAATATTTTGGTTCTGACAAAGCTGAACTGAGATATCTCAAACAGAAGTGGTCAAATCCCAAATTGCAACTCTTTGAAATGGGCTTTCCAAAAAGCAGCCCTGAGCAAACAAGCCCATAAGTTGGTCATTTTAATATCTTATCTTATCAGCAGATGGCTTCTTAGATCTGACTGGGATGATGTACTGTCTCCACAGCCCCTGTTCTGCTGGCTCCTAACCTTCTCTCCCCCACAGAGCATCTGTATTTCTGGATATTTCCTTGGAGATTCATTAACTGCTCCTTCCTCAAAGACTGAGGTTATTGGCATTTTTCTGAGACTACGTTTCTAGGCGTTTAAAAGACCTGTCAGGACAGAGAAATAAATAAATCCAGAAAAGTAACAATTCATCATTCTCTCTGTCACGACATCACAGGTAAAGAGAAGAGCCAAGTTTTGGTTAATGTCTTTAAAGACCATTTTCTATCTTGCATGCCTGTATATAATTTACATATCATTTCACACTCTCTCTTAATGTCAGTGTACTCAGAGGGAGGGAGGAATTAGAATATTGGTATCTCTCATTTAGGAGGCAATTAAACCAAAGACAACAAACTAGAGCTGAATGCACGCTCAAAACAATCTAGTCAGAATTCTATTTTAATTAAAAAATCAGTCAAATAATCCTATTATCCTGAGGATTGCTTTAGGCCTGGTTCCAATTCAATACATCTTTTTTTAATCCTTTAGTTTCACACCCAGAAAAGTGATTGAAAAAAAAAACAAAAACATTGTAAACTACCAGAATGGTCCTTCTTGTACAAGTTCCTCTCCTAAATGGAGAGACCAAGAAGATATAGAAATAAAGGTTCCAATGTCAGTTACTTGCAAGGTAAGCTGCTTATAAATAAAAAATAAATAAAAAA
>NW_010331168.1:0-8955 GCF_000700745.2 Antrostomus carolinensis | reverse complement strand
TGATTAATCTCCTCTTGGGAGCTGGGAGATAAAATTAGACGTTAGTATGGATGGAGCCACTTCAGACAGTCTTGCATCCCCTTAGTGTGATGAAGGTGAAGATTTGGCAAGGCTTCTGCAAAAGGTGGGCTGGAGAAAGCCTGGGAGCTGCAGGGCTGTGGTGAGGTGGCCACAGGACAGCCCAGGCTACCTCCAACCATCTGATGTCTGCGCCTGTACCGCTCCAGACATGTGTGCTTGCAAAGGGGTCCTGGGAAGAGGGTGTGGATTCTCCATCTCTGGAGATGTTCAAACCCACCTGGACACTTTCCTGTGCAACCTGGCGTAGTGTAGGGAACCTGCTTTGTCAGGGGGGTTGGACTGGATGGTCTCCTGAGGTCCCTTCCAACCCCACCGTGCTCTGATTCTGTGACTGGAGGGGGCTGGAGCGCGGCAGAAAGCTGTCTCCTGCCCTTCTTCTCTTTGTCACCAGAGGTGATTTATAGCTGCTGCCACAAAAGCTCCCTGTTGAAGCCTCATTGAGTTTAATGAAGTGAGTTTGCTGCGCTTGGAAATGGGATCAAACCCTGAACAAGTCAGTCACCTTCAAATGAACAAGAAGGTGATTAAAATGCTCTACTCTGAGCGAGCTGGGATTCGGAGCTCTTTACCAGATACACTGACTGGTTCAGTTGGGTCCTAACTGGAAATTAAGGATCAGCAAAGGGAGATTGTATTAAAAAATAACAATAGAAAAGGAAATTGCTGCCAGGGGAGTAACGTCTTTGTAACATCTTTCCAGATTCACACCATAGACCCCCTGGAGCTTCCCAGTCAGACCACGTGTCTGAACATCCATCCACTTGTAGCGTTTTTTGTGCTGTGATAACTGTAAGTACCTGCCCGCCCTCACGGGAAGGCATTTCACAGGAGCTTCTTCCTCCTCTGAAATTACAGCTTCAGCACAGGACTTGCCTGAGCATATTCTTGTCCCCAGAGCTGCTGGCGTCTCGCTGTGCTGCTGGCATGGGAATCCCAGTGCAGAACCTCGGGAAGGGGAAGGGCTTGGCCAAAACCACGGTGGGGAACCAAAGAGGCATGGGGCAGGTTGGAAATCAGGGCTCTGTGTCTGGCTGTCTGCTCGGGGAGGTGAGTGCTCTCCTACCCCGGCCTCAGTTCAGCTGAGGACCTTTAAACTGGAGCATTAAAGGCCAATGGCATCCTGGGGTGCATTAGAAGGGGTGTGGTTAGCTGGTCAAGAGAGGTTCTCCTCCCCCTCTACTCTGCCCTGGTGAGGCCACATCTGGAATATTGTGTCCAGTTCTGGGCCCCACAGTTCAGGAAGGACAGGGAACTGCTGGAGAGAGTCCAGCACAGAGCCACCAAGATGATGAAGGGAGTGGAGCATCTCCCTGCTGAGGAAAGGCTGAGGGAGCTGGGGCTCTTTAGCTTGGAGAAGAGGAGACTGAGGGGTGACCTCATTAATGTTTATAAATATGTAAAGGGCGAATGTCAGGAGGATGGAGCCAGGCTCTTCTCAGTGATGCCCAATGGTAGGACAAGGGGCAATGGGTGTGAGCTGGAACACAGGAGGTTCTGCTTCAACTTGAGAAGAAACTTCTTTCCAGTGAGGGTGGCAGAGCCCTGGGACAGGCTGCCCAGGGAGGGGGTGGGCGCTCCTTCTCTGGAGGCATTCAAGACCCGCCTGGACGCCTTCCTGTGTGATCTCATTGAGGTTCCTGCTCTGGCAGGGGGGTTGGACTGGATGATCTTTCGAGGTCCCTTCCAATCCCCAACATTCTGCGATTCTGTGAAAATACTGTAATGCAAACATCCAGTTGAATAAAACATGCAGAAATCTGAGGATGAAAAGTAAAATGTGAGTGCAGAATCATGACTGAAGTGAAATGTGAGTGCAGAACCCTGCTGCTGTAAGGTAGGTGTAGTCCTTCCAAAAACCAGTGTGTTTCGTGGAGTCATTAACAGTGAAGTCAGGAATGTTAATTTCGGGATGATTGTCCCGGCCCAGGGATATTATCTCTAATAATTAGGTGGATTGCACATCCAAACACGCTGGTAAAGAGCAGAAATAATGTGAGCCCAGACTGAGCCGAGCACGCTCTGATTGAACCCGAGGAGAATGACAGAGTCAGATGTCAAGTCTGAAGTCAGGGCTTTGGGAAATGGGCAGCAGCTCAAGTCTCCGCCTGCATCAGAGCTTCTGCAGATATCGTTAATTCTGGTGTTAATTAAACAGCGTGAAAATGCATCAAAGCTGGGGGTGTTCTGGAAAAGAGGCAGTGAGTTCTGACTGAGGTGTTTGGCTGGAGCACGAGCTGCTTTTAAAGATGGGTTATAAGAGAAGACAGGACCAAACTTCTTTCCAGTGAGGGTGCCAGAGCCCTGGGACAGGCTGCCCAGGGAGGGTGTGGAGTCTCCTTCTCTGGAGACATTCAAGACCTGCCTGGACGCCTTCCTGTGTGATCTCATTGAGGTTCCTGCTCTGGCAGGGGGATTGGACTGGATGATCTTTCGAGGTCCCTTCCAATCCCCAACATTCTGTGATTCTGTGACCTCTGAGTGACTTGGAGAAACTGAAACCACTTTGAATTTGAGTGACTTGAACACAGGTTTGTGAATTCTGCTCTTGGATTTTGTGCTGCTGGATTTTTTGGGGTCCTTTGTAGATACAAACTGGCTCTGCTCTGACGCCGACAGGATGAGGCTCTGACAGGCTTTGATGTGGTTGCACAAACCACGTGCTTCTGTGTTGGGTTTCAGAGGTGTTTGCTTTTTCAGCAGATGAAGTGAAAGGAGGAAAGCAAGCCCAGATTTCTTCAGCCCCTTTATGTTTGGAGGAGACATAGTCAGTTTAGTTGTATTTCCTACTGGACATCTGGAAAGAGCCTTTTAAATGTGTTTCTGATTTGTCACTACGTGTCCCCTTTGTGGAGGGGAGCCTGTAGACTACCTGTCCTGGTGGGTGGAGGCTTCAGGAGATGTTGCTTTGGCTCCTGGCCCAAGGCAATTGATGTGTAAGCTCTTGATCCGAGACCAGTAGTGAGATTTGCCATGGCAGGCTGGGAAAATAAAAGTGAAAGAAAGCCACAAAGCCTTCTGGTCTGCAGAGAAAACTCACCTCTGCGGGGATTGAGGTGGAGAGGAGTTGGGTGGTGCAGGAGCTGCAGGGAGCCCTGGTGAGGAGGATCTCCTGGGCTTTGTGGTCTTCATGAGCACTTTGAAAGACCTTGGTCACAGGGCAGTGTGCTGATGGATGCTCACCTCAGAAAGAAGGTGAACACCAGCCTCATGTTTCCCCTCCTTTTCTTTGCTTGGTTATGTGATGGAGTTGGAGTTTGAGGAAGGATTTTTTTCCCTTTGCTCAACCTCTGTCCCCTGTGAGATCAGGTGGGAGCAGCTGCCTCCTGTGCTGCCCTCCCACCAGCACATCCCATGGTCCCCTCCCTGAGCCTTGGTGATGCAGAGTGACCAAAAGAAGACAAGGAAGAGGGGGGGAAACTCTTGAATGTTCACCATTGTGATGATTCAGGAGAACAACCATCACCAACACTTCCCCCCTACACTTCTGAGATCTCTGTCTTCCAGTTATCTCCAGACAGGAGTAATTTTTACACCAGCACAATGTCATGTCAAGAGAGAGAGATGGACATCCATGGATGTCTCATGGATGCCCATGAGAGCTGATGGATGAGGTGTGGGACTAGAGGGTGGGAAGATATGCTACGCCATAGGGATGGGATCTCAACTGGTCAAGAAAATGACTTTTTTGGTGTTTAGAGGTTGCTGCAGTGACAACGTCCCCCTTGCTGTCTGGGATGACAATTAGTGAGTGATTAAATTACCTTGCTTGCAGGTTTCCTAGAATCATCGAATGGTTTGGGTTGGAGTTCCATTAAACTCTTCAAAGCAGTTGTTGTCTTATGTCTTTGGTAGACTGGGCTCCCAAGGGAGGATGGGTGCTCCAGTGAACGTGGATTGGGTTTGCCACATCACACCAGAGCTGTGGGTCAAAATTGGTAATTATTCCTTAATTAGCTATATGGCCAGGGAACCTTCGTTACCATTGACAGCAGTGACATGGTGCCTTCCCAGTTCTTTCCTCTTGTCCTTTCCAGTCCCGGAGTGATGTGGCTTAGGGTTTTGACTTCCCCTTGTCTGAAGGTAGAGTAGAGAGGCAGCAAAGTGGAAGTTCTTCTCATGGCACGTGCCAGACAACCTTGTATTGCTGCACCAGCTGTCTGCTATGTGTCAAACAACCTGATGGGCCTAACCCTGAGTTCAGCTGTGATCCTGCACCCTCTCTAGAGCTGGCAGGAGATGCTGGGGGCTGCTGGAACATCGATAGACACAGAACTGGCATCCTGAGGTGACCTTGTTGGTGGTGCTCAGCAGAAGTGTTGCAGGTTTGCAGTGAGCACTCAGCTTTGGAGCTACTGAGACTATTTCCCCACCTGCCTCTGGATAAGGTGGTTGAACGGGAAGAGACCCAACATGAACTTTCTTCCTCAAATTTTCCGTAAGGCTTCAGTAATGCTTTAAAGTCAAGCCAGAGCTTCAGCCTGTAGGTGTAACGCTGGTGGCTTCAGGAGAGCTTCCTGGGGACAGCAGAGAGGAGGTTTTAAGGGAGTACCTGAGGGGTGCAGGACCTGTGCACCCATCGGAGACGCCCCCTGCGAAACGTTGGACCTGCTGAGAGGAAAGGGCAGGAGCACGCCTGGATTTTCTTGTTGTTTTAGGGATTATGCTAAGTGTTGCTTACATGAAAAGCCTTTATTTTCTTACGCCCACGTGTGTGTTTACTTCCTTGTCGAACCTTCTGGAGTTGAAAGTGCTCTTTCATTTAAAAAAACCCCCAAATTCCCCTGCAAACCGGTACTTCTGTTGTGGTTTTGGACGATGATGGACCAGTGAGTGTGTGTCTGTGTTTCCAGTAAGGGCTTGGCAGATCCCAGGGTCCGTCGGCTCTTTTCTGTCCTTGTGCCATTGAGTCAACGTGTGCTGGTGATTTGATGGTTCTTATGGGAATGGGTTATGGATCCTCCTAAGGAGGGGAGCAGGAGTGGGTAGAGGAACGAGGCCTTCTGCTGAAATGTGGCCAGGATTTCAAGGAAAACTTGATGGCACCAGTACTTGAGCACGATGTGAGGGCTGGAGCACCTCTGCTGTGAGGACAGGCTGAGAGAGTTGGGGCTGTTCAGCCTGGAGAAGAGAAGGCTCCGGGGAGATCTTATAGCGGCCTCCCAGTACCTGAAGGGGCTACAAGAAAGCTGGGGAGGGACTTTGGCCAAGGGCAGGGAGTGAGAGAACAAGGGGTGATGGCTTGAAAGTGGCAGAGGGGAGATGGAGCTGAGATGTGAGGAAGAAATTGTTTGGTGTGAGGGTGGTGAGACAGTGTCCCAGGTTGTCCAGAGAAGCTGTGGCTGCTCCTCCCTGGAAGTGTTCTTGGCCAGGCTGGATGAGGCTTTGAGCAACCTGGTCTAGTGGAAGGTGTCCCTGCTGCTGGCAGGGGGGTTGGGACTGGATGAGCTCTAAGGCCCCTCCCAACCCAGACCAGTCTGGGATTCTATGTGTGGAATCTATTCTGTTGAGCGTTGCAGCTCCTGGTGTTGGCTGGGTTACCACTAATGTCGCTGGTTTTCAGTAGGATGAGAACATAGAGATGGGGCAGTGGTGCCATCTCCTCGCTGGCTCTGGTGCAGGCTGTAAAATGAGGTGGAACACCTCACGGTTGGGTTTCCAGAAGCGATGTGTGACGTGGGAACAGCCTTTTGTGCTGTCGGTCAGACCTGTCTGCCCGGGAGCCCATCCTGGGTTCAGGCTGTGTGACAGTTCCTCAGTACAACCTGACAATAAGTGCCACTGTCACCCTCGGGGGACTTTGCAAACAGGCACTCCACCTCTCGGGCTGCTCCTGTCAAGGTTTCCTGATTAAATTTTTATCCTTTCCGAAGTGCCTGAGGAAACCACGCCGTGGATTTGCGGCAGATAGAGAACGGTGACTGTGATAATACAGATGTAACCCCTCAGAAATACAAGGCCCTTCCTGGCAGCACTGAAATGTTTGCTTCTAAAATTGTTTCGGAGAAATTGAAATAAACTCTGGTCAGTTTGGAGGGTTTGCAGTGAAAAACCTTTGTCTGTAAGATTTGCTCCTGGAATTTGTTGAAATAAAATGGAAGAAAAAAGCAAAGGCGTAAAGCAAATATCCGTGCTTTCGGTGCAAAGAAATCACTGTAAGAAAAGAAGAGAGAAAGCAGGTCAGTGCTGCTCATGTTCTGGGAACAGTTTTGTCATTGTGTGGATGGGTGTGGCTGGGATTATTATGACCAAGTCTCTTATTTTAAAGATGATGTCAGCAAGTCAAGGGAAATGTCATTGTCTGGGATTGATGGAGACCGAGTACCCAAACCTGAGCAGCATCCCGCGCAGGACGGACGCTCTGTCGTGTACAGCGAGTGCAATAATCGGGTTTAGGATGGGAGCTGGGACCCCTGCCCAACACCTCTCTCCAATCAGACAGATGATTTAAGCCCCACTGATGCTGTGACCAACCTGTGTCCTTGTGCCATTGAGCCTGGTGACATGTAGAAGGACACACATCTCACGGTGTGACATTTGAGGCTGCAGAGACTCAGGGATGCACAGTGGCCTGGGGCTTGGAGGGACCTGAGGACATCTCTGGTCCCCCTGCTCAAAGGGGGGTCAAGACTAAAGCTGAGATATTATTGAAGATTATAAGCTATTACTGAACATGAGAAGAACGTGGCCTTGCTGCTGCTGCTGCTGTATTTGATGCTGTTGAGGAAAGAACACAAACGGAGGGCTTTTCTAAAACGTCATGGTTATTTTTTCCCCCATTAGGCCCAGCTGCACATACAGCTTTTGGGGCTTGGTGATGTTTCTTCTCCTGGAGCTGTGACTGAGTGGTTTACAGAGAATTCCTTGTATGAAAACCTTTATTGCAAATGCATTTCCTTTTCAACATGTAAAATGTGTGGGGGTAACCAGCTTTGGAATATGGCCCCAGTGGACAGAAACAGATTTTTTTCCTTATCTTCTGGTTACATTGCAGGAGTCACAGAATCCCAGAATCACCTGGATTGGAAAAGCCCTTTAAGCTCATGGAGTCCAACCATGAACCCAACACTGACAAGTCCCCTATGACTAACCCATGTCCCTCAGCACTATGTCTACACGACTCTTCAATCCCTCCAGGGATGGGGACTCCACCACTGCCCTGGGCAACCCCTTCCAATGCCTCAGAACCCTTGCAGCAAAGAAATTCTTCCTCACATCCCATCTCAACTGCCCTGGCCACAACTTCAGCCCATTTCCTCTTGTCCTGTCCCTTGGGCCTTGGTTGAACAGACCCCCCCCCACCTCTCTCCACCCTCCTCCAAGGGACTTGCACAGAGCCACAAGGTCTCCCCTCAGCCTCCTTTTCTCCAGGCTCAACACCCCCAGTTCCCTCAGCCACAAGGGAACTCAGCACACTTGTGCTCCAGACCCTTCCCCAGCTCCGTTGCCCTTCTCTGGACACGCTCCAGCACCTCCATGTCCTTCTTGGACTCAGGGGCCCAACACTGTCTATCTCTGCACCCAAACAGCCTTCTCAGGTGGGTCTGTGGGAGGTTTCTAGATGTCTGCCTGGGAAATGCTGGGCCCTCAAGGGTGTAACATGAAAATGAAGGGTTTTGGTTTGAGCTGTGCGCTTCTCCTCCTTGCTTGTAAATTGCTGGCGATGCACTTTCTTATGGCTTTTAAGCCTTTGGGATAAAACGGGAAACAATCAAGAGGTCAAGTGAAAAGAGAAATAGTTTTGCTGCAGAAGTAAAGCACGAGGCCGGGATGTAGGTCAGATGCACACAGCACAGGACTTTTAAGAGCTATTTTCTACAGCTAAATCGTACTGAGAGACTTTTTGAAGTTCACATCTGGTGAGCAGATTGAAGGTAAAAGCCTCCAGTGTTTGCATAGTAGTTCCTTTGCTTGCTTTCTAAAAATATGACCTGGAGACCTCCCTTTTGGTGAAAATGTTGAGAATCTTGCTGGCCTTTCTCTCCCTTGCACATTGCACAAGTGACTGTGGAGGCTCCAGAAATGCAGCAGGGAGATGAATTCTTCCTGTTTTCAGGATTATCAACCACCTGCCGCTCAGATTTTGGAAATCCAGCCATGGACAAGGGACCAAAGAGCTTCCGGGAGCATCCTTGGAGAGCTTTGGCATGTGGGATGGTATCTCCTCGGGAGGGCTGTGGGGCTGCCTGCTGACAGCCTGGTGGGACAGGCAAAGGGCTTTGGGGGATGTCTTTTGGAGGAGAGGAGTGGTGGGAGATGGTACATGTGGGTTATGCTCGATGCTTCTCTCGCTCCGGTGTTGCTCTCGCGTTTGATCTGGCTGGAGTTGCTCCAGGCTTGCGTCAGAGTCGGCCTCAGCTCTCCTTTCCTCTGACAGAAATCTGGAAGAGCTCTGTTTCAGGCAGCAGAACAGCAGAAAAATATTTATAGACAGGAAGGGAATCTGGTCTCCCCCCACCCTTTGGCAGAATAACTATCAGTTTCCTTAAGATACATGCTTGGCAGCAGCGGAACGTAATTCATCCCAGTGAGTACACTTCTCCTCAGCGTTCATCAGATGTAAAATGTCATGGATTTGTCATGTAATTTAATTTCTTCCATTCGGATATACGTTAGGAATGAAGTCAGCTGAGGAGATTACAAAAGGAGTATTGATGCTGTGGTCCCTGCACGTATTTGGAGGGGAGGAATGAAACACCAGTCAGCTGGCAGTCCATGTCCCACCGCAGCCCGGGGAGCTCCTGCCTGTCCCCAACTCCTGGGACGAGTGAGTTGGACCAGGAGATGTGATGTGGACACCCCAAGAAATTGGGAGGTGCAGATTGTGATAGTTTCACTTGGCTGGGCCTTGGCTAGCATCCAACACAGCCGTTCACC
>NW_010331167.1:33333-53282 GCF_000700745.2 Antrostomus carolinensis | reverse complement strand
AAGAATAGCGGCAAACAACGCGGGTGGAAACTGCTCCCGCGGTGCAAGTAAATGCTGTTCTAATAGCACCTCCCGCCCCCATCCCCCAAAATGTATAATGTTGGATATAATGTTGTTCTGTCAACTTCTGCCATTTGTTTTTAAACTTCTAGGGTTCTCTGAAAATAAAAGGCAAACTTTAGAGCATCTCCATTTTGTTAGCGAGGGGGAAATCGTTTCCTCGATTTTCAATGCGGTGCTGAGATGTGACCCAGCTCTTTAATATACCTCTGCCCTTCGCTAGCGAGATACTTCGGAGTGTTGGGGGGGTGGATCCGCCGGCGATCAGCTCCCTGTACCTCCCCCGGAGCTGGAGCACGGCGCGGCCCCGAGCCCCATCGCAGGGTGGGCTGGTCACCCACCCTAAGCCTCTGCCAGCAACTTCTGCGGACTGGAAAAGAAAATCCAGAGCACGCAACAGAGGGATAGGGGATTTGTCTTCTTTAAGAATCACAATGGATTTTGCAAGCAACTAATTAAGTGCAAATCCTCTCTCCCCCCCATACACACACACCCCTTGTTTGCAAAGTGGTGTGAAGTCGGTTGTGTAAGTGATTCCACTTCAACTTCCAGCCCCTTTAGATCACTAATAATGCCGTGGTGGTGCTGCTCACACTGCTGCAGTGAGAGTCAGCATTTCCATTATAATTTCCTATTTTCAGGAGTTTTTACAGTGGTCATAAAAATTCAATCCAGGCTCAAACTTGGCATCCCAGGGCTCCTCCCAGGAGTCATTTCTTTTTGTTGTATTTGAAAGAGGAAACCATTTATCTGTTTTTACATTACAAGAGAGCAACAAAAGGAAGCGAAAGCAAGGTTTGGAGAACATTTTTGTATTTTATATTGCTTGCTTTTCCTCAGCTTTACAGTATCTGCCATAGATGTTAAAGGAGTACAGTACACAATAATTAATAACACATGAAAAACCATCAGGTTATAGAGAAGCCAGAGCCTGCAATCAGAGCTGGTCACATAAAATACCCTTTATCATTCTAAATCCCTTTGCTTTTCTAAACTGATAATTTGCTAGCGATACATCCAAAATGTAATTTGATGCTGGGGGTCACTTTGATTTAGAATGAACTGATCATTTTGGAAATCTGAGAAAGTTTATGTATGTGCTCATATTTAAGAAGAATTTCCTAAAAGTACAGATGTTTCCAGTGCAGATTTGAGGGGTCTATCCTCCAGCCCCCTTTGTGCAAGTATATGTATAACAGTCAAATAATCTTTGGATTTAGGTGTCCCTAAGTATTCATTTATATGATGGATTATAATGGCTATATAGTTCCCTTGAAACCATTACATTCTATCAGGTCAAAACCAGCTTCTTAAAAAAGTTCATTTAATACAAGGGTGGCTGGAATGATTTGTGTACATTGCATTCACTCACATACAATTCCCATATCTGCTGGAAATTGAGTAAGGATTTAATGACCCCACAGGAACTGAAGGTTTTGGTGACTTGAGCTCAGAATGGGCCTATGAGACAAAGACCGGTGTGAAGAAGGAAGCTCAAGTGGAATGCCAGTAAGGCCTGGACATCACATCATTTTGCCGTGGATTATGCCTATGCCACATGTTTTTCAGATAAGTCCTTTCTCTACTGCTATAAAACATGCATTTCTACTACCCTGGAAACTTAGTAGAGGTATCCAGCTAAGGTTTGCTTAGGAAAAAGGTTCACAAAGAATGATATCTCACAGAGGTGAAATAATTATTTCTAGGCGGTAAAAAAAGTTATGTGTGGAATTAGAGGTACATACATATACATATATATATGTACACATAGAAAAGGAAATTACCTTTGTATGTATACATAGACAGAGAAAGAGATTAAAACAGCCAGCCTTACAGTATGCATGACAGAATTATGGGTACAAGTATATTGAGTCAAGGAATGTCAGCCACTTTTATCTTTTGAAATTTTTGGAATAACATGTATTTGATAAGGCTTATATTTACTATAGCTAATGGTTAAAGTAGGACTCCATAACTTTTAGGGAATGAAGGCAACATTTGCTTGCCATGGTCTGTCAAACAAAAAAATTTATTTTCCCTCGGGGGGAAGTGACATTAGGCTGGCAACCTCCAGTAGAACCAGCACTTCACAAAAGCAGAGGAAACTCGTTCTCTGATCTCATTTATACCTGTGACTCAGTTCAGATGTGCCACTCTTCCAACTAAACTGTTATACGTAATTTATGAACATTGGCTCCCAGATTCTTCAGAGAGTGGAGGTAAATCCAACCCACATTGAGATCTGATTCATATTTCAGAGAAACCTTTCATTTTTTTTGATTGACTATATGCCGGCATATACATAGAGACAATGATCCCTATTTTAGGCATCTCAATTAATTGCCTGAAGTAAGTGGGATGGTTGTAAGTCTTTTCTGTTTCTGCATTTTTATCAGGTTTTATCCTCAGTAGTTAATAAAGTACATACCTGCAGTAGTTGATAGATCATACACCTACCTGACAAGAATCTTGTTACAACTGAAAAATGAAACCTTTTATGTGGAAGAAGTGATCGGAAAAGCTTTTCCTAGGACTTATCATAGCAACAATTCATGGCAGCAATTCAGCATCTCCTCTGGGCTTAGCAGGACTGGAGACTGCAATACAAACAGGACTCCAAATCTTATATCCTAATCATTTGGGATCTTATTCTGGCTCTGTTCACTGCATAGATCCTGGGATAAGTGATGAAACCAGGCTCTAAGTTAATTCCCTTGCCAACACTCGCATCTCCTCACTGACTGCTGGGGCACTGGAGCCCGAAGGCATATTCAATCCATGTGCAGTAGCATGAAGGGAGATTCAACCAGCATTTGTGCCACAGGACCCTGACCTTCTTCCCAGTGCTGTGAGCATTGAGGCATTTCGTTTCCATTCCTTTGATGCACCAGCTGTCATGCCTGTTCAGAACAGAAAGCAGCGTAAAGAGGTGCTGAAGATTGTGAAGATCCCGTGCAAACCGACTCTGCAGCCTTGGACAGGGTTCTGGGACAGCTCCACTGGGTCAGATCTGTTGACTCACAGTTTACAGCTTAGAAATGTGGGTGGTATTTTAAATATCCTGTGCCTGGGCCTTGGAAAGCCTTCCAGGGAGGTCAGAGCTGGTCCAGTAGTCGATGGGGGTCAACTTTAAAAACAAGTTTGAGACATTCACTATTTCAGTGATTATTTGGGACTGCCACTATTTCAGCTCCTGTGCGGTGACAGTGGAATCCACTACTGGACTAAAGGTTCGTGCACTGGGGTCACCTTCCCTGCTGCACACAAATGTGCTGTCCATAGCTGGTGACCCCAGCACTGCTTCCCGTTCAGTTAGCTAATTGACCAGCGCTGCTGGCAGACACAATGGCCAACCCTCCACAGGGGACAAGGACGTTTTAAATTCAATTTTTAATTCAGTGACATCAGTCCCCAGTCCTCTAAATCACATCTACACCCCCTCTCTTGTATAACATGATGATTGCCAGAAGCTAGTTGATCTCTGGCCATATACATTGCTGACATGACCGTGTGACTTTGAAGCAGTTGTGTGGCTCCAGTTTTCTTCCACAGAAATATATGCAAGTTTTTAAGATTGACTTCAGTGACAGTAATATCTAACAACTGCAGTACTGTGTCACTGCAGATTCAATTTCTTGGTTTATACCCCGTGGAAAGGTGTTATTTTATTGTGACCAATACAGAACTAGTATCTGGCTAAAGTATGTAGAAATACTGATCCGGAAAGAGTTTTATTATTTAGAATTAACTCTAAAATGAGGTTTATTGAGGATAATATATAAGAAATTAGGATTTCACTTGTAAAATCACTCATAATGTCTTTCCTGTTTTTAGAAGCTTCTAAATATATACCAGGTCTATAGAAAAAATGACTTTTTTTTCTTTTTGTTTTTGTTTTTTTAGCATTCACTTTCAAAAAGGATATCAATTCCCACTGAAACTACATGGAAATAAAGCCGAGGGATCAGCTAAAAGTCACAAAAGCAAAGGAAGTTAAGAGTCAAGTAAAAAAGACAATTTTCTGTCATACACAGCTATGCTGAAATGTTAGAGATAAAGGTCAACGAACAGGGAGGGCTTTGTGCCATCAGGTGATCCTAAATAGCAAATATGCTGTAATACCTCATCCCAAGGGGATGGTTAAGCACTGACAGAGTTTCAACCCTAACCGAGAACTTCCTGCTATTTGTGGTTTGGGGTCAGACCCTTAAGGTTATTTTGAGATAGGCTTTTGTATGTAAAACTGTAAGAATAATACAGTCAGGACATTATTGAACAGACGGGACCATAAAAATCTTTTTCTTGAAAGCGCAAATCTGAAGAAAACTCGCCACCTGCTGGCCAAGGTGCTGAGACCTTCTCACCAGCTTTTACTAAAGTCATCACTTACCAGTTCACAGCGGCTGAAATCGTCCAGAGTTCACACTCTCTCCAGTTAAAGAGTGGATGTGGGGAGCTTCTGCCTTAAAAAAAATAAAATAAAAAAAAATCTGAAAATCTCTGTGTAACACGGCTTTACATTGGTGTTTGAAAATAATATTAGTCAAATATTTCAACATGAATAATAGTCTCTCGAGGCTTAAATGTATTTGTATGAGTGAGTTTTGTTAAATGCTATTTTAAAATGTATATATACTCTTTCTTTCCCTTATGATTGTATCTGGAATCTTTGTGGTTTCCTTTGTGATATTTGTGTTGCCACAGACTCTTTTATTTGCTGTTACTACTTTTATTTACTGTTACTAAATAGTAACTGGAGATTTTGACATCTCATTAGAAATAGTTCTCATTCCTGTAATGGGAAAGGGAACACCTCTCAATGCTAAAGCACACCATCTTATGACTTACCTTTTCTTGTGTAGACTTTTTGGTAAGCAACACCAGACCAGCAGAGGTAATAGAGATTTTTTTTTGCCAGTTAGATAAGTCAGGTATATGTTACCTTTTTTTCTTAGTGCTGGCACCACAGTCAGCAAATCTAGATGAAAGATCCTGATCTATTGTGTAGACCATTACACAATAACCCAAAACTCAGTGTGTACATTCTTTACAGCTACTATTGGGTTTACATTTTCTTGGTGAGGATTATGAATGAACAAGCCACAGAAAAAAGATTCACAGCCAGCAGGTTCTGGACTCAACGTGGGAGAAGGCAAAGGCTGGGTTCATCCAGACTCAGCGACCAGCTGTCCCATGGAAGGGGACAGCACTCACTGGAAGGTTAGCATGTAGCAAGGTGTAGGGATTCCTCTGTCAGTACAGCCAACAAAGCAGAGAAGGAAAGGAAAACATGGATAGTTCTCCAAAATGTGAGAGAATGATAGAGAAACACAGAAGTATGTTAAAACTCCTTACTTACAATTTATATTATATTTGAATTTCAATTCAATATTCTACATCACAAAACTGATAAAGGTACTGAAGATTAAAAAAAAAATATTAGAAGGAAGCAGGAATAGTGGAAGAATTAAAAAAAGTTTGTATATATCATGAAACGTAAGTGTAATACTGAAAAGATGGAGATATTGCCTAGAAGAGTCAAAAGAGGTTCCTGTGAGTTCATTTAGAAAATAATGGGAAAGTACTCTAACAAAAAGATGAACTCCAAAATAATGACTTCTGCTCTGTTTGTGGTAATAAGAATGGTCGGAGAACACCAGCAGAATACAACTGAAGTAACCGAGGAGAGGATATCACCAGTGTAATGGTGAATGCAAGTACTAAAGCCATGCTTTTCTGCCCAAGAAAGGGGCAAAAGGAACTATGAATGAAGAGACCTGGGATTAGGTCAACCACTTTGTTGAAACTAATCTTTAGCTTTGTTCAAATCACTTGATCAATTTTCTGCTCTGGTATCTGTAAAAAGTATGCAAAAACACTCACCTAACTGCCAGGGATTATGTAAAGAATATTAGGTACCATATTTCAAGAGGGGAAAAGAGCTGCCAGCAGTCTGCATTTTCTTTGACTTGGCCTTTTCTCAGCTACTATTGTATTTTGTCCTGGTTTAGTCACAATGCAATTTTTAAGCAATTTGGGGAACATTTGACTGGAACTGTCAGTTAGCCAAAATTACTTCCTAAATTCTACGCATTTTCACAAAACCTCACTCATATAAAGCAGCAGTAAGCTGTTAAACTGCTGGCATCTCTTTTGAGGCAGATTTAGGGCAGGACCAGAGACAGGGATTTCTGACTTGGAGTGTAAATGAATGAGGGAAAAGAGCTGAGGAAAAGCAGAAGTCTCATGTCAAGCTGAATATAGTAGTCTGTCTTTAGAGCAGGTGGCAGTGGTGCCCAGAGAACAGGGATCACTGGCGGTGTTAGCTCACTATGACTTTAATGTCCTTCCATATTTTCTCAAACAAACTCCAGCAGAGCCCTGAATTAAAATGTATCAGGATTTGGATGAGAAAATAGGACACAGAAATCAGTTACTGTGGCACAAACTATGCTGTCCTATGTTGTCCAGTTGCTCTGTAGCAATTACCTACATGTATACTTTAAACTGCTATGTAGAAAAATTTTAACTTTGATTTCTATCTTTTATGCTTTTACTTGCAGTATACCCATACATGTCATGGAGCACAAGGAGAGTAATACGCTGAAGCAGAGCTACAAAACAGCAGAAACAGCAGCTGCTGTAAGTTCATATCCTGGAGGTAACGTATTCATATGTTCATCCCATATACATTCAAATGCTAGAGAAAGAAATCCAAGAATAAAGAGTAACATAGGTCTTAGGATATTTGTGGTTGGTCAAGAAAGCTTTAGATAAATTCTGACGGAATACAATGGAAGATCTGAGTAAGGGCACCTCCTATGTCAGCTGAGTATATCCAAAATCAGGGTAGCAACTGTCCCAAATAACTTTCTTTGCTCTTTGTGACTCTGACGGAAAACAATTCCTAACTTAACTGGCTGAAGATATTACATACGTCTTAGAGCTAGGAGTGAAGCTCAAAATTGAATCTTACTTCTTCATTAGCAGCTATTCTGTGGTCAGACATCACAACTTCTTCTGGCTAGTTGCTACCCTGTAGTCATTACCATCCTCTCCCAAAGAAGAAGGGCAAAGCTGTAATCAAGTAATACTGTTTTTCTCACCTGTGAATA
Organism: Antrostomus carolinensis; assembly: GCF_000700745.2. Lineage (NCBI taxonomy): Eukaryota > Metazoa > Chordata > Aves > Caprimulgiformes > Caprimulgidae > Antrostomus > Antrostomus carolinensis. The sequence continues at coordinate 46,107 of NW_010331167.1, read as the reverse complement.
GTTATAGTTGTCCAAGAGAAAGGTCTATACTTTTATTTCTTGATGTTCTTTGGAAGTTGCAGAGGTTGCCTTTTGAATCATGACTCTCAGCATAATCCTTAGGGAAGCAAAATAACTTAAAGGTGCATCTGAGACCTATAGTTATGGGAATGAACTAAGGCTAGAAATTAAACAGGAATAGTTTTTCTGAGTCAAGGCGGTTTGCTCCTCTGCTCTCTGGGCATCTGGTTTTATATTTTCTTCTCACTAATTTTTTATGCATCATTGTAAAGCTACTGAGAATTATTTTGGGATTTTGTTTGTTTATTTATCCCTATTAGAAAACCATTTCAGACTCTAATGTCTCACACCTTACATCTGATGGGCAGTTTATTATACCTACGTGTTCTTGTGCTAATTTAAACTGTTTCTCTTCCTTGGTATTTCTCTCCCTTGGCTTTTGTATGCTAAAGTAAACCCTGTGCAGAAAGGTGGATGCTTCATGTCCAGCTTCCTTTTGATGAACCTTCTGTGTATCTGTTTCATTTTGAATTTGTACGTAGTCAAACCATATAGACAGACGAGGTCTTAAAGGTAGCTCCTACAGCAATTCAAATGCCAAAGGTACTCAGTACCCAAGCCAGGGTATGCAGTGTTTGCATGTCCAGTCACACTCATCCATGCAAAAAGGCTTGATTAACATACGCTATCTGAAATATAGTCCCCTTCGGAGTAAGACTGGTATTCACAAACCAGACAGTTGTACAATTTAGCTATTTTTTCCTATTCAGTTGACCTAAACAATGTTGTTGGTTACAAACCTACTTTCTGAACAGATACATCCTGTCGGTGCACCCCTCAATACTTGAAGCCTTGCTGTGTGCAGGCTGGCTGAGTCTCTTTCCTCTTACAGAGATTTTCTTGAGGCTCTCTCATCTCTCTTTGCTCGTACCAAGGGAAAGGACCTACTAAGTAAAGAGAGTATGGAAAAGGTTACAATTGTCAAATATGAGATCCTTATTGTGGTTGACTGTACCCATTTCTTCCACTGAAATCCTGACAGTCCTGTCCACTGCATTGAGACTGGTCATGTTTCCATTTCGGGGCCATTAGCCTCTCCCAGTAATGTCTACCTTGAACAACATAGGGCTAATTCAAACCAAGAGGACAACTGCACCTGCTTCCTCTCAGTCAACAGGGCAGCTGAGCATCCAGATGTTTGTAGCTGTGGTTGAATTTAGATATTTTCCATCTACTTCTCACAGGAACTAACAGTATTGCATTCCAGTGACCATACAATCCTGGCTTCCTGTCTTACAGGACTATAGTATCCCTTTCACCTTTTTTGTCATTGTCAAAGATCTTCCCATTATATTTCTTTTTTTCTACAGCAAAGAGGTTTTTTGTGTAAAGACTGAATCTGTACTTTTTTGTTTTTACTTGCATCCTTTAGACTTTTAAAGCCAGTGTTTAAATCAAGTATTGCTAGAATTAGCTGAACTACTGTATTGGTAAATATAGAGGAGATACTGGGGAATAATTGACTAAGTTTAACTTTTCGGATCAGATAACTCTTTTATGTCACACGTCACGACATTTTACTTACAAATTCTGAACTGAAGGTCTTCCTTATCTGGATTGCTTGCAAGCTGTTTGCAATGGACACTGCTTTGTGTTTTCACATTTTCATTAACTTTCTGATCATACATTATTGTTCTACTTTGACTCAGTACGTTGTGTTAGAGCTCTCAGCATGGGCACTTACACTGTAGAGATTTTACAGCACCCCTACATTCCCTAGATTTCCTTGAAAACAGAATTTCACTTTCAAAAACATTCTTACAGAATAACAAGACAAAAAATGAGTAAGAATCTTCAGCTGAGTCCTTCTCAGATATTATTTTTGCATCACTTGAACAGCCAGACTTTGTCAGGCTGAAAGTTCACTTCAAAGCAAACCTCAGTAATGGAGTTTTCATTCAGTCTCTATGACTTTATAAGGGTAGTTGTCATTGAATTGCTTTTGACTTAAACTGCATGTGCAATGAACTCTACAGATACAGTGAGATTTTACCACCCTGATATATGCACAGGGTTTAGTATGATCCAAAAAAACGCCAGATGATTCAGCGAAATTAGCTAAAGGATTTTTATTGTTGTTCAGATTTGCTCATTTGCTTATTTGTTCGTTGGTTGGTTTTGGTTTTTTTTCTTCACTTGAGTTACCAAGAGGGTGATCACTGGTAATCATTAGCAATTATAACTGAAATAATGAAATAATTCAATTTTCTGAGTTTGCATCTGGAGTAGGCTGCCTTGGCATCCGTGGGAAGAAGCAGGCAACTGCAGAGTGCAACTCATCTAACCTATTTTAGACCCCGTTGCTTTAGTATCTGCTGTACACAAATATGCTCCTGCTATATTTGGCACAGAATCACTTTCTCATATTGCTGTGGCTTTCAGGCCTTCAGGATAAAAGGTGGTAAAAAAGATAGCCCTATCATCCCCTCATTTGATCTGTGGTTTCTCGGTGCTTCCAGCAAGCCTTGAAAAGTAATACCAGTGGGTAGGGCGTAGCCTTTGCAATGCACAATCCTGTCTGATAAGACTTGTCCTGAATCCACCAAATCTGTTGATTTCATGTTTTGTGAAGTGAAGGTGACATTACAACTTGTTGACTTCTGTTAACCATATTTTTTCCAAATAAGACATGGATATGCTTGAGCCTTTTAAGTTTTATTAAAGACTAATCATTTAAAGGGGTTTTCTTTTTGTCATGGATCACAACTACCATTTAATCATTATGAAAACAGAACTGATTGGTATAAGGGCAGAAGCTTCAGAATTCATTCTTGAAAGGGGTTAGTGTTGGGACTGGGAGGACAAATGGCTCAGGCTAACCTTCTTTGCCAGCTCTCATAGGCAAGAAGAAAAGATGTCCAAGCCCGATTTCCTTCCTGTGCTATCTGTTCATCTATGATGCTGTTATCTTTTAAGCAGGTACAGATTTCCTGGAAGGATGAAGTTAAAGGCTGTCTTGAAATGAGATATTAATCCCTATACCCTATTCTCTGTTGTAGGATTAGGTGTTTCTTACATTAGCAAAGCAGTGGGAACATATGTTTTGCCATCCGTACATCAAGGAGAGGAAAGAAGGTGCCAGAGGGAGAGGGAATCTCTTATTGTATTCATGGAAGGTGGGAGCAGCCTGAATGGACAGACTGGTTGCAGCTATGACAGGTTTGAAGCTGAGCCTTGGGCTACACTACTTTCACTAGCCCTGTATTGAGTGCATATCTCCAGGCATATGAGTCACCATCCTGGTACCATGTCATTCACTTAGGGGCTGTTTAGCCCTATTTAAGGTCAAAGGATAGCACTTCTTACAAGTGTTAGAAAAACAGGACCAAAAGGAGGAATTTCCACGGTTCTTGGGGAATGGTCCTAATACAAGGTTTCATGATGAAGCACCATTTGTGGATACACAGAGATAAACTTGGGTGTTTGCGTGTGCGTACATGCGTGTACGTGTGTGCACACAAAAGAGTAACACACGTTGCCTTCTTCTGTTGGCAGTCTAATACTTTGTGTACTTTCACACAGGGTAGGAGCAGAAAGTTCAAACTTTTGAGGCTGGGGTGGGTCTGAACCAGTGTCCCAGCTACAAACAATATAATAAAAGATGTTTGTCCAGTTCCCATCTATTTTTTTAAGAAAAATTCAGTGCATTGAGCATAAGTAAGCTCAGATTAACTCCCCTTCCAGGTCCTAGACATTATGTCTGTACATCAACAGTGCTAAGGCTGGACTCAACACTCAGTTGTCCTATTTAGGATACTGTGTGTGTGTGTCTTGGTTACCTACAGAAGCACTCCAAAGTCAAAACATTGATTTTGTATGCTTTTGGGAATTAACAGAACTAGAATCATTTTCCGAAACCCAGGATATTTAGCTGAGATTTAAGCAGGTATAGTCAGCCTGAGTTTCAGTCTTTACTTGCTGCAGGAACAAGGAAGAAAAACCTTTCCCTCCTCAATTCTAAGGCTGTTCAGACCTCTGTTAGTTTTGTTCTTTGTTCCACTCCTTCTACTCTTTGCACTGACATACTCACTATCCCACAGCTATTTTGTTTCTCACCATTTGCCTACAGTGGGATATCTTTGGCAGGGGGTTTCTGCTAAGGCAATGAAGAAACTGTGGACATGTCAAGGAAACTGTCTGTGATGAGAGCAGAGTCAAAGACAATTAAAGGGGGAGTTTGTGCAGGGATTCCATAGCCAAATTTTGACAGTAAAAGTGTTTACAAGGTGAATTCTCTCCATCAGGCAGGGGAGTAGCTTCCCACACAACTATGCATGTGCTGGAGAGAAAGGGTTTTTTGTGTATTTTAGGCTGTTTGGACAGAAATTAACATACTAACCAGGGTTGAAGGATTTGGGGACAAATTGTGATACTTTTCTCAGGTAGACTGGTTGAACAGGACCTGGAACAGAGGGTGCCCTGTACACATATATTGCATCATGGTTGAGGAGTGTATAAACACAGCATAGCCAAAATCTGTGATCTAGGTTCTAAGAAGAGAGGTTCAATGAAAAGCTCTCCCCCGGCCAACACTAAAGTTTATAGGTTTCTTTTTCTTGGGTCAGTGGCTTTATTAAGACCTAAAATACTGCAGAGTGAGTATTCTTTAACATACTTACAGCTGCTGGAGGTATGCTTATTTGTAACATACAGAGTTTCCAGTAAGAGGAAAGAGAAAATTCAAAGAAAAACAGTGAGGAAAAGAGTGACAAATAATCCAGAAAAACAGTTAGATGGTCCCTTCCAACCCTAACCATTCTATGATTCTATGAAATCCAGCTGTAACTCCAAGGTGCTTGCTTGGATGAATCCTGTAGACATCCAGATTTTATTCAGTAACATGGGTCCGTGCTTGCATACAATGTCAGTAAAATGTGTCTTCTGAACACATACCCGGCTCCCAGCTATTCTTTAACAAAGAGTTTTGGGAGGAGAGTCTGGAGCCCAGCTTTCCCAAGTTAATAAACATGCTACAAACCAAAACAGAACTTTATATCAAGCAAGTTAGAGAAAGAGTCTCAGCCCACATTCACCTACAGAACAAAGGTGCCCCCTCCCTGACGTGAAATACTTTGATTCAGATTCCTTTTATAAGTCAGGAAGAGGAGGATATATGGGGCTCTCATACTCCAAATGACTGGCCTAATCTCTGTCCTACTGGTCATAATACCCTTGAGTCATTCCTTGTGAGAAAGGCACATAACTTCAGGTGAGTGTTCAGTCATAAAGACAGAGGTTGACTTAGACTACAGATGGAATAGGGCAGCAGCCAAAGGCTGGAAAATGATAAAAATCCAGTGGTCACTCAACCTACTTTGTCTATGGGACACCCCAGACACCAGGGCTTTTCTTTTCCCTCTGTTTTGTGTCCAATTCCCTTATCCCTTTCTTAGTAGAGCAGGCCATTCTTGTCTTTGAAATGACACCTCTCCTTGGGATAGACCTTCTGAGAAGTCTCAGATTGGTGCTGTGGTATTGAGGGAGGCTATAACTCCCATATAGGATGGAAGAAGAAGCCAACTTCTTAAGTTTTTTGGTTTATTTTAAAGCTTTTTTACCCAATCCAGTAAATTATACACAGAAGGAAGCATTTTCTCAGTCACTTACTTATGTATAGGGTCATTGGTCATTTTTTTCTGAGGCTAAGGGTTCCACAGAAAGGCAAATTACTTATGATTATGGTGGTACAGTGCTTGATATCCAACATTAAGTAGAAGAAATACAGCTCAGAAAATATAAAAAACTAAGTCATAACAAAATGCATCAGGATCTGAGACACAGGACCCATGGAGGATCAACACATCTGCTTTTATGATGTATCTTTTATTATCTTAGTTCAGCAGCTGAGGAAAACATTTAAAAGCTGTAAGAGATAAGGAATCTAAAGTATCAAACTTCTATGTGCAAGGGTCTAAATGAATTGTACATGAATTTGGGGCTGAAGAAAGTCCAGATTGTATTCAGATTTCTTTAAAACTGCGATATTTGAAAAATTTCTTCCAGACACCTGTCTTCTTAGCTGTTCACTAGCAATACTTTATGCTATATCTTGAAGGACATCTCATATATTAATTCTTCTTTGAGTAAAATAAAGTTGAATTAAAGCTATTTAGACAGGATAGAAATATTGGACAAAAGCTTAACTAAGTAATTGCTATACAAACAACATCCTCAGTGCTGGACTGTGGTACTGGTGCGTGCTGTTTGCCCTTCCTGCTAATACAAATTATTTTCCCTGCCTTCATTTTTTGGAAGAAGTCTTTCTTGGCCCTGAGATTCTACCCATTTGGAAAATGTCTTTGTTAAGCAAGGATTATGATTATGATTATAATTATGGTTATAATTATTATGATTATGTTTATGATTAAACTCACTAGACAAAAGTGTATGTATGAACATATGTAAAGCTTCTTTCTTGTTTCTCTTACCTTAGGCTCCTCAGCCTCTTTGAAAGGGGAGTTTTTCTCATAGTGCTCAAAGAAGAAACCACATTCTCTGTTGACTCCTTCTGTGACATTTTTGGCTTTAACCTTTTTGTCTCTTAGTTTCTTCTGCTATAAAACAAAGGTAATAAAATTTAGGGTTTTTTCTCCCCAATATTATTTTGAGGTCTGTAGTAATTTGCGGAACAATTCTAGTTCCCTCAGGCTACAAATATTTTGGCTAAAAGTGATGTGTGATTTTCAGAGGTGCTTGCCCAACAGTTTCTACATCTTGAACTCCTTTGAGGTGTGTCATGTCAAGCACCACAACATGGACACACATTGACATGAAAAACTTGTAAAAATTGCTGCTTTTCCCATTCTTGCTAGGTGTTGGGGAAAAAGACATATCCAAATCAGTAGAAAGTAGTAATCTTCTCCTGTATAAGAGAGAAATGTATATTTCCATAATAATGGAAATCTCCTATTCTTCTGATATGGAAGACTTATTTTTTAATCAACAAATCCCCTGGGGAAAAAAAAAAAAAATCCTTACATACACTACACATTCCATCCTTCCCTTTATAATGCATAAATTCCAGGTGCTGCCAGTAATGCTCCAGCTAAGCTCTCATCAGTAAAATATCATTTAAACTGAGTACACCCTGTGAGGGAGAAAACTCCATTAATAAACAACAAGTAAGGATTACCCATAGAGGAAATGGTTAAAAGAGGCAGAAGTGCTGTAAGACAGAATCGGAGAATGCACATAATTCCAGCTTGATGCAATTACTCTAACATGAATTTAAAATAAAATTAAAGTTAACAGTTTAAACTGATGTTTGAGGGGTTTTAAAAAGATTTAGTTTCCCTTGGAACCACTATGTTATTTGAGCCACTGTAATCTCAGAGCACAGTGCTCATAACTTTTCTCAAGCACTGTTACTACCAGATTATGCCCACAGGTTAAGTTACAAATGTCTAAAAACCTTAAAATTATTAAACCTAGATTAAAGTGTTCAGAGAATATAGTGTTATTTTAGTCTCCTGCCATATCCTACATTTACTATAAAACTGTTATATTGGCATTCTAATAAAATGTCATAAAGCAAGTATGTAAGGAGGTGTTTTGGGTTTGTTGCAGTCCGATGGAAGCCAAGTTAGCATGGCAACCAAAATGTGTAACAGAAACACTTAAATGTTTTTCATAAACTGCAAACCTTGTGAGAGCCTAAGAGCACGTTGACTACTGGGCAGCGCATTACTGAAGATTACTACCATATATTATTGATGCTTCATCTTAGATCCTCTCTATACAACTCAAAACTTAATTATCTGAAGTGAATAACCTACCTTCTTACAGTCACACTCTTACCCACTAGAGCCCACAGATGTCCTTTTGACTCCAGCAGCCACATTTAAAGAGGAAGGAACAATTTGTTCCTTGAACCTTGCAAACAAAGTTATTACACTCTGACTGACATTTAGAAAATTTAGAGCTGGAAGGGATTTACAAGATCCTTTCAGCTGTCTTGCTTTTCTTAAGGGTCCCCGCACCTTTGAAGAACACCTTATCCTGATGCCTACACAAAGGATATACAACATTAACAGATTCCATAATGTCTGTAATGTTAATATGGTCCTGTTATTTTTCCTATCTGTAATGCACTTGTTCTTTGTTCTGGTACACAGATGTTTCAAAGTTCTTTATTTAACTAAATTTAAAAAAAAAAAAAAAAAAAGGCTCTCATTATTAGGCCTCAGTTGCTGTTCACAAAAATAGAAGGATTCAATGATGGCTGAACCATAGCTTAAAATATTACCTCCTGGCATATTCATGAGATTAGAGACAGTTCACCTTGACCAACAGATCATGTCAACGTTCCCACTTGAGACCACTGAATCAGCACTCTGTTCTTGTTATCAAGGAATAAATAAGTTTACTCAGGCTCAATTCTGAGAGAAAGAAAATGACTCAATAAAGCTACTTTAACCTAATTAACTCCAGATAAATCCTTTAAAAACGCTTAGTGCAGTTACCTGGGATAAGGTTTTTTATTTTCTCCGTAGCAACACCTCCACTGAGAGTATGGGTAGCTAAATGAGTGTATTCACACAGAGTACAACAATATAGAGTAGGAAAATGTATACAGATATGAAGGAAGAGTAGGAGAGGAAGACAGATCTGTGAAAGAGAAATGTTAATATTTTCTCTGGTGGTGTCTTACGTTCATTCACTTTAGCTAACTGGAGAGGAAAATACAAAAAGCTACTATATGTCTAAGAGAATAGTTAATTTAAATGGTTCAAAGAAGCAGCTCAGAACTGGCAAGTTTCACTGAAGTCAATATGAATTTATTAAAAAAATTTCTGCCAAAAAAGCATTTAGCGAAACATTAAAAAGTATTTTAAACTTTTTCTTAGTGCATATCCCGACCTCCGACCCTCCAGCCCCCTCCCCTAAAAAACCCTACTAAATGTTTCATTTTGAGACTATATTTAGAATTTGCCAAATCTTAATTTTTGATTGAGGGTAAAGGTTTTTCAAAGATATAAAGAAAGGTATCTTTGGTTCAGATAGGATGGTGAATAATTAGTTATGCACTGTAGCTTGACAGCTTTCATTTTTCACAAGATAAAAAAACAAAACTCTTACCAAAACACCTGAAAAGTAATTGTTGACACAATCTCAGTTACAACTACAGATCTCAGCAGCACAAATGAAACTGAGGAGGTGAATATAACCAAATGTCTTCAAAATGCCTGTTAATCAATACCTAGTTTGAGCAGTGTATGGGTGTACAGCTCCTGCTCCCTTGTTGCCTGCCTGTCTGGTGATAGCTGAACTTTGCCTATGCTCAGAAACCTTAAGTGATATGTAGAAAGAAAGGTGCATTCATTGTATAAATGCAAAGACAAGGTTGAAGTTAAGTACCACGCATTGTTCAAAGCTTTTAATATCTGAAGTAATTAAATTGCAATTATTCGTAGCACAAAGCAGAAAAAAAATATTAAACCAGCATCTGCAAGCCAATCACATCACCAAAATAGAAGTAGCTGTAACAATACTAGTAGAGGAAACACATGATAAAGGCAAGGGAGAGGCTTCTTCCTGTCAAATTTACTGTATTTGTTTCCAATCAAGCAGTGGTGAGGATCATTTGTAGTCCCATCTGTGCCTCACATAGTCTCATAAAAATTATCAATGAACGTGAAGCATGCAATTAAAGACTGTAAATCTTTAACAGATAATTCAGGTTTGCTAACATCAATGAGCCTTGTACATCCTCTGGATCATAAATGGTTAAAGTACGTTGCATTTGGATGTCCTGTTTGACTGGCCTAAAGACATCACTATTTCTGTTGGTACAGCTGGCAGAACGTGTAACTATTCTTATTGTCAAAATATCTCTATTTCATGGACCATGAACGTCTCTGTTACAACTGGTAGAACTCACCATGAGGTAAGTGATTATGCTTGAAACATCTTTTGGCACAAGACCTCATCAAGAGGGAAACAGTTAAGAGTTAAAGTAATTCCAATGTTTTGGTAGCTCAAATGATAGACAGCATAAGTGCCATGATGGGAAACAGCTATGGTTCATGACATGTTGAACATTACAGTCAGGAGCACTCATCAAGTCTGGTAGTATGGGTAGTACAAGCAGGTGAGAAAAGGACCTTGAATAATGCAAATAAAAATATTACTGTCAGAGTTTGCAGTCTTTGTTTGATTTTAAAATTTGATGAAAAGTTGATTAAAAGGAAACAGTTGCTGAATTTTCTACAAACTTCACAAAAAATAGTGACCAGTTTGGCACAGAACAGGGAAAGAAATTATTCTATCAAACAGGACAAATTTTAACATAAAAGAAGTTTTTCTGCCTGCTCCAGGCTGCAGTCAGACTCTTCAGTGTTTATATAATTAAGATATTTTTCCCCCATTTTCTAGGAGGTCAAAATTTCCTAGGTGAATCAGGTGGAACATGGATTTCCCCATATTCTTCAGGCTCCTCCTGAGAGGGCTGTTTACTTCACAGAAATAGTTAGGTTCCTAAGAATAAGAAATTCCTCAACATGAAAAAAGTTTTAAAGAAAGTTTCTTATGTTTATGGACACAAGTTTTCATTTTGATAAATCATCATTTTCCAGAACAAAACTAGTAAGGTGGAAAATTCTCATCTCTATCTATGATCTCCCTAAGATCTCTAATAACGGAAGCTTCACAACTTTTTCTGGGTAAAAACCACCAAGACAGTTCATTTTTTGTTTCCACTGACACAAGACTATAAAAATTGACATTCATATTTGTCATCTAATGTATGAAAAGACAGATGCATCCCATTATTTTGTGACCTGCATTTTATTGGAAGGATCAATGTAGATCATGTTCCAAGTATGGAACTTTGTCAAGGTTTTATTTGCTGACTCAGCTTCCCCTTTTCAATATAACTTTGGGCAACTCTATCTCTGCAATGTTTTATTTCCTCAGAAATGCAATGAAAGTAGTACCTCCTTGTTCCACCAGGAAGTGTAAGAAGGAGAAACTTCTTCAAGGAGATTGACCCATTGTTGACAAATTTTCAGTAAATTCCCAAGGCCTCTTCTATAAACTCAGTCTTCCCATTGCTCATCAGGCCAGGGAAGTGCCAGGAATATCAGCCTTTGAGATTCTTTGTTTTTTGGAAGTCTGGATCTTTGGTCATACAGGAGGCTGGTTTAAGCCAATGACTTTAATATTTCCCACTGCTTCCGTACTAATAAACTAAACTGATAAGGGCTTGAAAACAAGCATTTTCCCATGACCATACACAAAACTTAACTGCTGACATGATCTCTGGCCTGGTTCTGGTCCAAGTGTCCACACTGTGAGAGATTTCATTGTCCAGAAGCTGATCTAATTGGCATGTGTGAGACCAGTCAGCTTTGGGAATTCAGACCTACAGATGTGAACTATACCAGGATGCTTGAATGCTGGAGAACAGGCACTGCACTATTTTATTTACCAGTAGAGATGTAGTCACAAGTCTGAAGGTAAAGAATAATCCAACTTGACTCAGACTCAGAAACACTGGCAAATTAACCAAAAAAAGTATCTGGGTTGCTGTAGCATGTTACTCTTCCAGCAGTTCTTTAGGCTCTTTACTACCCTATGTAGCCTATGAGATGGGTGCCTCAGAGAGGGGTGCTGAATATGATGTGGTCTGTAGCTATGTTAGCAGCTGTTAACATCAAATTTAATTTGGATTACCAAATCAGGTTCCAAAGATTAAGCAATGTAATTAGCAACTATAGATAGATAAGGGGAAAATCAGAACATAGCAATAGGTTTCAGCATGAGTGTTTCTAACCTTGGTTCAGACTCAGACTGGCACATTAGTTTTGAACTCTTCCATGAACAGAGACATTTCGCAATAGATAAACCTATTACAATGTAGACTCACTGCAGAAAGCCTTCCAAACAGAAGTCCTGCCAGCACCCTTGTTACCAACTCAGATTCTGCCCCTCATATCAACTTTTAAGGCACTGCCTCATGCGGAAAGAAAGTCAGTCTCTCAGGTAACCGACTCCCAAATCACTTAGGTCTTTATAGGTTAAAACCAACACCTTGAACTCAGCCCAGAAATTTATTGGCAGTCATTGCAGATTTTGGAGGCTGCTTTTTTAATGATCTCTCTGCATGATGCTCCACTTAATAAACAGGTGGCTGAATTGTGCACACTAGCTTCAGTTGCCAAATGGCCTCAAGATGCAGCCTCACACGGAGTGCATTAGACTAATCTAACCTTGCGGTAAGAAAAGTATGGATAACTTAAGCAAGGACCACATGTGACAGGAAAGGATGTGCTCTTCTTGCCAAACACAGCAGGAAGAAAATAAACCCTCTTGGCTAGCTGTATCTGCTGCCATAGCATCGACAAGCTGCCCAGGATCTTCTATGCACACCAGGACCTGAACATTCAATGGGAAGCTGCACCTAAGTTCTGAAATAAGGTGCTTGGATTCTTCAGTGTTCTGGAGCAGGAGACTGGAAACTATGTGACAGATTCACTTAAACTGAATAATGGACATTTTCATGACTAAATGTAAAATGAACAATGTAGCCTGTAATACAGTCCTTGTGTTATTTATTCTAATACTAAATGTATTTTTTATGCTGTTCCTACAAATTCCACGTGGAATGTGCTTACCATTTTGAATTCATAAGAGCACAAGTTCATCACTGAAGTGGGAGCATGAGGTTTGGGAGAATGTGTGTGGGCTGTTGAGGCTCAAGAACATGGTAGTGTG
>NW_010331167.1:6434-33305 GCF_000700745.2 Antrostomus carolinensis | reverse complement strand
TTCCTGCTAAATCAACAATGAAACAGTTAAAAATGCAGACATCTTAACTGTCACTTGTATTCTCCAGAAAAGTCTGAGGGGATTGTGCTGAAAATCAACATTACATTGGTACATTTCTTCAACATTTTCTCTACTGCCTAAAAAAAAAGCTGAAATCAATACCTTAACACAATGACAGAGATCTAGAGTGGTGGGAGAAATTCAAAATCCTCAAGCAAACAATCTTAGCTAAAGAATCTTGACACATCTAGACCCTAGATTATCATAAGGCTGTGAATCTGTTGATTGCCAGTATTAAAGTAGGTTAAAAACCTGAAACAAGTGGAGCCCTCACCTTGCCCAACTCTTTGACAATTTCTTGCAAATTCTACTTTATCTTATTCTCATGTATGTGTCAGCTTCTAACAGCAGCTTCCACTAGATTTTTGCCATCTTAATTAAATAAGGATGTAAAAATAAATTTATTTCCATCAAACACAAATTTAAACTCTGTCTCAAACATTGTATTATCATTGCAACATTTTTAGCTTGTATCAGATTTTTTTCGGGTTATAGAAGTTTTTTTCAGATATATAAGCAGCTGTTGAAAATCTTACTAAAAAAAAAGAGTTTCCTCATTCACAAATCAGAGGTAACATTAGCTAAAGCACCTACACAATGTAGGACCACACATTTTGTTTTCCTGTGTGGTTTAAGTATCCTGATGTCTCTGCCCTTACTTATTGTCTTTATGGCTGTGTTTTATAAAGTGTATTTTCTAGAAAATAGGCATGCAAGACATATAGTGTCTACTTGGTTTTAATCAAAGCACACTGAAAAGGAAGGCTACTGTAAAAAGAATCATATAAAGTCCTAATAATTTACTGATATTGTCAATTAACTGATTTTAGCCACAAGGAAAATGGAGTGGCTGATACAGAGATCTCTTGCTTGCCCAAGAAGCTATTTATCCAAGGAACCTCTATAGATGTTACTGAAGCATTTCCTCCACTCCTCTTGAGAAAGCTCCTCCTTTGTAAGAAAGATATTTTTGAACTGTTGAAGGGTTGCTCAACTTCTGTACCTGATCTTGGTGTAGATGAGGCTGACATTGCCATCAAGGCAGCTAACTGCAGGATGCTTTGATAAACTCAGTTTATTCTTTTATTGCTTTAAGCATTGTAGTGAAAACAGGATTTGCATGTCATTTTTATTATAATTTGGTTTCCTGTTCAGGCTAAAATAGCTTTTGAAACTGCAGTTTATCCACTCGTGAACTAGAGCAATGTCTTGTAAAACTGTGCTGGGTTTACGCTACTTTCCCTTATTTGAAACATGTGCAGAAGCTTATGGTTGTGATCTAGGATTAATACTGCTATAGGCTGGGTTAAATTTAGTTGGAACTGCTGGGTGTGACCGTCACTCTTCATTTAAGATAGTAAAAACAGGTTCATTTATGATGTGATAGAAGTATTCAAACTGAAACAAAGGCACACCCAAGGCCACTAAGGATTTTGAACTATCCTGGTGGATGGCTTTGCTGGATATTTTTTAGAGGGGTATGTGTGTACATGTATCTGTATGCCAGAGAGAGAGAGAGAGAGAATGTAACAATCAAAGTGCAGAGAAGCTCACATTATGAAGCCTTTCATGGCAAAGCTATGGTGAAAGATCCCTTTCCGTTTCTCTCCTGTCCTATCTGCTTGCTCCCCTCCACTCCTCTGGCCTTGATTAGCTAAGCACTTTTGCTATTGAAGACATTTAAGTGTCTGTGTTCTCAGATATACCTGTATCTTACCTTTTTTTAAAGGAAAAAAAAAAAAAAAAAAAAGGATTTCTTTATCTTTTTTTCCCCCACAAAACCAAAACATTTCCCTGGCTGACAGCATTGCCACAAAGGGAATTTGCACCAGAGGCAGAGAAGGAGTAGAGGGCTGGATGAGCTGCTGCAGACAGGAAGGTATAGGTTGAAAACAACCTAAAAGACTTCTGAAAGGAATTGTAACTAGACCTACACCTTTGCTGACTTTGATTGGAAAAGACTAAGGAGCTACATTGGATGATTCAGTCCCTTATCTGCTCTGGTAGCCTCCAGAAGCACCTAGAAGAAAAAACCCCTGCATATTGACTGTTCCTGGAGACGGTTGAGTCTGGTTTGTTCACCTCTCCTATTATATCCTGTTTCCAGTACACCTGGATTCCTTCTGCTTTCTCTTCTCACACTATTATCTTCCATACCCAGCATATCAAAAAGCTTCTCTGTTCCTTTTTTTTTCCCTTGTTTGAACCAGTTTGGAGCTAGAAACTTTTGCCCTCCCTAAGGACCTATACGTGATGGGTCTCCCTCTGTGAATGAGAAAATGGAGAAAGGTCCTGAAAACCCTGAGAGATCACCTACAGACATCTTTGGAGGACTGCTCACTGACTGCTCTCTGCAGTCATGCAGGTGGGAGTACCGGCTCGCTATTTAGAATTACCTGTGTGGTGTAAATTTTACCCTGTTACTTGAATGAAAGAAGTTAGAGTAAAATACTTTTGACAGTTCAGTATTTTTCATGCAATTCTGGGTTCTTGTAAGACTCTATGAAGTTTATCTTTTATGAACATCAAAGGGAAGAACTCATAATTCCAAGTATTAGTTCAGCCCTGCTGTTGGTAAGCGCTAGGAGGTCCTATGGAAAGCTCTCATTAAGGACAAGGAGAAAACTTGGGGACAGAAGATGTCATCTTTGCTCTAAGTTGTGCTGGTCATTCTAAATTTGCTGTTGGACCATTCATAAGAACCCTGTGTGTTCACTGGCAGGTTTATACTACAGAACAGGCTTGTTCTGGGTGATTGTCCATGTAGGCATC
Organism: Antrostomus carolinensis; assembly: GCF_000700745.2. NCBI lineage: Eukaryota > Metazoa > Chordata > Aves > Caprimulgiformes > Caprimulgidae > Antrostomus > Antrostomus carolinensis. Next base: position 30,473 of record NW_010331167.1, on the reverse strand, counting down.
TGTCATTCTGAGTTTGTATTGTCTGCAAACATTTTTGAGCAAAATACTGTCGTAAATAAGTATGAACAGCTACGGCCAACTTTAAAACTGAGCATGCACCCACACTGTTGGGTAAACGTTTGGGAATACATCTCAGAAAATAACATTACTAGAATAGAATAGAATATCTAGTTTTAGATATTACAATGTGAGATGAGATGATATGATATGATTAGCTACATTGACTCAACAAGTATACAATAAATATTCCTCAAGGACTTTTTTTTCAACTAGAAAAAACTTATTATCAAAACCTAATACTGTCCAGGGTCAGAGGAAACACAAGCCAAACCTTGTAAGTAGTTTCAGTGATCAATTTACTCACAGAAGACTAAAATTTCCACTTTATTTTGAGGCTGAATTTAATTGTATTTATTTTCTGTCACCAGCTCTGATAAGTTGAAGAATCTTTACTATTAAGTGTCTGTTCATCCACTCACATCAAACCTGATTTTTGCCAACAATCTGTTCATAGATACTGTAGATAGAGTGGGAACCCTAGGTCTTAGTTGTAAAATATCTTTTGCCTGTTACTTCATGTTATCCTGTTACTTCATGTTCAAGTTCTTTCTACCACAATATGCTACAGGACTGAAGATCCAACTCAGGTCACAGTATCCCATTAGCTTCTCCCATCACCATATCCAAAGATAATGTAACATCCTCTAGCTTCCTCCAGCTTCCCCTTCTCACATATATAAGAATCATATTACCCTTTTTGTTTCAGTGTTATATTGGGAATTTAAGCTCAGCTGTTTACCCTCTGCAACTCGTAAGCCATTTGCAGAGGTACTTCTTCCCTTGCCTGTAAATACAGTTTGCTTATACTGAAAACCATTTCAGTTGCCTGCAGCTGGCCACAGAATCCAAATTATTCAATGTAACTGATTCATCCTCTTTGTTATTAAGCATTCTTTTCTATCTAGGTCATCTCTAAATATTATATATAACAATTCTGTGTTTTCCTCCAGTCAACCAATAAAAACATTAAGTAGCAGATGGCCATGAATTAAAACTTGTAGGACTCCATCAGAGATGTCTCACAAGTGATTTCTTGTTCACAATTCCATATGGCTCCTTAACCAGTGCTTCATTTAATGGAGCAATACTCTGAATCTACAACATGCATGTTTCTATCTCAAAGTAAAATAAAATTACGTCAGATACCCTATAGAAATCTAGAATATCAATATTATTATAACTGAAATGTTTAATTTCATCAAATGTATAAAAATACAGACATGATATGTAAAGCCAGACAAGATCTGTTTTCATTAACATTTCATTTTGATATTAATTATATTGTTCTTTAATTCTTTATTAAAGAAATTACAAATGATTCATATAAATTACTTTGACAGGGACTAATGCCAAAACTGACATTCTTATAGTTAACCTTTCACAATGTTACCACAGTTGTAGCCTTCTTTTACATTTCCATAATATCTTCAGTGTTTCAGACAGCTCATGTGCTTCCCCTCTTCCCACTTGAATATGCAGGAAATACTCACCTGTTGATTTAACAGTTTCCTGCTTTGCTGTAGAACTGGAAATATTTTCAGCCCTGTCCTTTGACAAGAATGTGTCCTCCAGCTCTGTCCTGAAGAAAAAGCAGAAATACCCATTGAACACTGCTTTCTTTGTGTCATTAGTAGCAGTTGGAATAATATTTCCAATTACGTAATGGCATGGACACTTACAGGTTTTCTTTGGTGCTATTACACTTCTCTGCTTTCACAGTGTTTCTCCTTGCATGCTTGAGCTTCTTTTGTAATTTTTTGCCACAGTTCCTTTTCTAATACTATGCTTTGCTGCTGGTTTTCACTTCATTCCTCTTCCTTCTATATGGATTTTAATTTTCGTATTTGCCATAATTCCCTCCCCCCATTAGACTATTTTACTTTATCACAATTAACGTCTTACAATTCTAGGGTTGTGAATTTTGAGAGAAAACTTTTTTAAACACTTCCTGATTACCTCTTATTTTTTGAACATTGTTTTCTACAGGTGAATTACGTTCCTCATCCTTGCTAACCCTGTGTAATTAACTCTTCTGAAACACCATTCTGTAACCACATCCTAAATGAAGGAAGTAATGAATATTTACTTAAAGGCAATTATTAGGTTTCATCTCTGCAATGGCTTACTTGGTTTATGTCAAGATGAGACCTTCTGTTGGCTGCAAGATTTTTTGAATTGTTACATCTTACTTATAAAATTCTGAGTGTTTTAAACAGACAGTATGAGGTTTCCAGTAAAAGTATTGAAGTTCTCCAGGATAATGCAGCTTACTTTTTTCCTGGCAGGCACCAGATCATGAACAAACCAATCATTCAATTTCCAGTGTGGATTGTGTACTACACACTGTGATTTTCATGTAAGGGCATGGATTTAGTAGCATGTGGGATTATTTTCATATGTGAAATAGAAACAGGTGGGTGGAGATCACCACCTCCTTTTCCCTTTTGTTCACTAATCCATTTTAACTGTATTATGACCTTTAGGGCTACCCTAAGGCTGGGTTTCCTGGACATTTTTTCCTTCTGCTGGAAAGTTTTGTCCAGGCAGACTCAGAGGGAGGTTATGTGTTTGTCTGGGATTTCCCTATGGGTAGTAGCCCTAACTAGCTGGACATCAACTCAGTTGCTATATACCCAGAAATACATGTGGGGCTGGATAGCTGCCTGTGCCTCTATTTGTAGGAGGTATTCAGTTGAATGGCTCCATAGCTACACTGCAACAGTACAGTAGGTCCGGTGCTTATAGGAAGTATCTGTCCTTCAAAGCACCCTGTGTGCACATTGTCCTGAAATATCAAAATAACATTACAAAAGGCAATTTTTGATTGGACCAAGGTATCTTCAGCCCAGTAGCCTGCCTCTAACAGTAGAGAAAGGCTAGGGAAAAGAGAATAAACAGAGCAACATAAAATGTCTTTTCCCCAGCAAGTCTCATCCCGATTCCAGCCATTAGAGAATCAGGAACTTCTCAAATTAGGAGTGACATCTTTGTGTTTGATAGCTTTTGTGGCAACTCTCTTCAGTGGATGAGCCTCACCAGTTTTTGAACCCTGCTTGACTTTTTGCGTGTCTAGCACCCTGTGAGAGTGAGTTCCACTGTTGCATTTTGAGTTGTATGAAAAAAGATTTCATTATATTTGACTTGAATCTCCTACCTGACAGTTTCATCTGATACCTCTATTTGTGAAATACAATTAAAAATAATTCCCTTTCTACATCACACATCTTTTTATACACCTAAGTTTCACATAGAATATGATCTTATATTCTCTCTCAGCTGAGTTTTTTCTGGATTTGTTTTTTCATCATATGGTTACTGTTCTATATCTCTGATCACTGCTGTTGCTTTTCTTTGTATTTTCCTTAGTTTTCCTATGGACTTTGGACACAGAAACAGACCTGAATACAATTCAAGATGTGAATGCACTGTGCATTTATTCAGTGGCATACTAAAGATTAACATTTTATCTTGAGTGTCACAAGTTCATTTTAAATTAATTGTCGTTTGATCCCCTCTCCCTTTAGCTCTTGACTTGACTTTCTCCTGACTCATCTGAAAAGCACGTCCTCTCCATTTTCTCCTTTCCTCCTGTGCACACAGATCCTCTTTGTCCTTGTCATGACCAGCTTTGCTTTTAGCTCTAATAACATCAGTGCTGAGACAGAATTAAAAGCATAGGCTGGACCTGGTTGACTCCAGTCAGACCCATTCACGTTAACTGCCCTTTCTAGAAGGAGGATACAGAGACACTCAGGCTGGTTCTGGAAAGAAGTAGTGCAAATCCAGGAGAGCTTTTCTCTCTGGGCTTTGTGCCACAGCTCTTTGTAACGGGATCCCATTCACTCAGGAGAAACCACTACCCAAGAAGCCTGATTCAGTATAGCTGCTCTGATGTGGTTGTTGCCAAAATACGGCAGTAAGCTTTGCATTCAGGTTTTGAAATATTTTGTATTAATTCTCACCCTAGTGATTTTGGCTTACCCACCATCAAGACCACCACAGAGAAATAGGGATTGGTAATTGAAATATGCGCCTGGAAAGCCTTGCATTATTAACCTCATGTGTTCTGGGCAAATTCCAGGTCAGATAATTACATTCCACTCACCATAAATTCTCCCCTTGATTCCATGTGAGTATGTGTTAAGGGACAAAATCAGACTGCTGATTTAGGTGATTATTTTCTTAAACCTTAACCAAATGGATGAACCAGGTTGGGAAAGCAGTTAGGGAGATTATTCACAACTTCCATTACCTGGTATGAGTTTATACATATCCCATGCAATTCAGATCAAAAGTGCTTTGAAAAGGGTAAAATTAGAGAGGTATTATTCTGGTTACTACCAACTGACAAAACAGTTAAATTTGTTCTGCAAGAGAAATTGTATTTCCTCCTCCCTTTCTTTCCTTTTCTTTCTGTAGAAAAATATCTCAAGCTAGTTGTGTCAGTAACAATTTATCTTGTAACATATAGTGAGTTTCCAGTACTCAGGGACATGTGCTGGCTCCCAGTTGATTCCTAATGCAATTATAATTTATTCTATTTGGATATTAGCATTAAAGAGGTGTATATTTTTCACAATAGCTTTGCGTATGTTCTGCATTAACATTCCAGTGTTGCCCAGTAAAAATAGTTGGCTATCCGCCCACTTTTTAAAGTAAATTTTTGGTTTACTATTTTTTAAATTTGGTTTTCTAATTATAGTTAGCTCTTTATAAATAGTTTAGCAGAACTGGAGAGAGTGTTAAGCACCGCATTTCTGAACCTTTCCTCCCTAATAAGTAACTGTAACCTGGCTCTGACACACCTCAGCTATCCAAATTCCTCCAAAATCCAATATATTTTTTGTAATTTCCCCTTCTTTGTTCAGGAGTCTTAAATTTTCTCCCTGAACTTTCCAAGAGGAAACATCCCTCTTACCTTTGACCCAGGCAGCAAACCATCATCCTTTCTCTTCTCTTGCCTCTCACCAAACCACCTAATGTCTTCAGATGGACTTGTGGGCCATCAGCTGGAGAGCTGCAGGTACTATGTCATCAGAGAACTATTCTTTGATGATGTGGTCAGCCATCCTACGGTTTCTAGTAAGTCAGTCTTGGCAGGTTCATCTTGCCAATACGCCAGCCCATACAACTGTAATTATAATTGAATCCACAAAGATAGATTTAGTCTTCCAAGTCCATATATCAGCCTTAGTTAGTGTAGTTTTCTGCTACTTAAGCATATTTAATTTACAAACTACTGTGCACATTATATTTCCAGTGGCTTTTGAGATGTGTGGAAGGGTGTGTGTTATAAAAACCTAAGTAACCACACACATAAACCAGAAAAAGTATGAGAGTGTAGAGAATATGGGAGGATATAAATGTCTTATGCTATAATATTTCAAACAAGCACACCACCACTCACAAGGGCACAGCTAAAACTGGGTGACAGACCTTGGGAGTGTTAAGCCAGATAACTCTGTACAATTCCAGCTCATTTGCCAGGATAAATACTGATTTTCTTAGGAGTCACAGTGGTGTGAAAACACAATAGCATGTCATGGTGAATCACATCTTGAAGCTTTTCTTTGGGGCACAAATGTTTTCCTGTGACCAGCAGGCAACTTTAAAAAGCCCCAACTCATCCAGAAATTACTTTTTGCCAGTGTAACTCCCTGCAAGGTTTACAATGAAATCCCTATTGAAAAGCATGTTCCTTCTCACTCATAGTCTTCATCAGATTGTTAAGGAGCAAGCCTTGCTGCTGCTCTGTAACCTTTTCTTGCAAGTCAGCTGCATGATTGCTCACCAGTTCCTTTTATGATCACTGTTTCTTCAATGTACTGTACCCAAATTGACCATTTATGTGAAATATTTTTCCAGTATCCAATAATCAGCTAATTGGTATCAGTTAATTTATCTTCATTATTAAGCTTTTAAAAGTACTAGTCAAATTATGCACATATATTGAGATATATTTTAAAATATTTTTTTTAATTGTCTTTTGTCTATTTCTTTAAAATTTGTTTTTTACCATTATATGTTCTCCAGAATTCTCCAAAGGAGGGACTTTCCTTTCATAAATGTCTAGAAGGCTTTTATTGTTTTCCAAAGTAAGACAAACAATCAGTCAAAAACCACATTTTGAGAGAAATATTTTTGGGAGAGGAGAGGACAGAAAAGAGATAAAAAGAAGATATAGGTGAAAATAGCCAACAAAAGCCTCTTATGCACAGACTCAGGATATTTTATTTCAGATATTTTGGAATGTCCTCTCACTACAGCTAACGTTCTTCAAATCCCTATCTACTGCGCCTGTGTATTGCACATTCAACTTGGATACTATTTCTTATTATGTCCTGTGCCTGAGGATACTGGTAAGATATGTTGTTACAGTTCTTCATGAAAAATGTAGTTTAACTAAGGACTAACTAAGTTTAGCTACAGTATAAGTTTAAGTAAGTTTAACAGAGGAAAAGTGGGTAACAAAGGCAATCATATGAGGATTTTGGAATCCTTCTTTTTTCTTGTTAGAAATATTTTCTTACTACCCCAACTGCTAGTAGTAAAACTGACAGAAAACTTCAAATCATTTCACAAGGAATCAGGTGAATAGGAAGAGGAGAACAATGTGATTGCAAACAATTTAAAATAATAAAATTAGTTAACATAAAAAGATCAGAGATGGCATGGCAGGACCCATTTCACTGCTATCTGGGATACTGACATGACACTTTAGAAATTAGATTTTTTATTTTAATGAAGGTAACAAACCATGAAGATCTTTTCCAGCTCTTCAAGGAATTAGTCAATAGGACCCCCTGGAAAACTGCCCTCAGGGACAAGGGAGCAGAACAGAGCTGGCAGATCTTTAAGAATGCTTTCCATAGACTACAAGAGATCTTGATCCCACAGTGTAAGTAATCAGGCAAGAAAGGAAAGAGACCGGCATGGCTGAGTGGAGACCTGCTGATGAAGCTAACAGCCAAGAAGGAAATGCACAAGCAGTGGAAGCAGGGACAGGTATCCTGGGAAGAGTATAGGCACCCTGCTTGGTTGAGTAGGGATGGGGTCAGGAAAGAAAAGGTGCTGGTGGAGCTGAACTTTGAAAGGGTTGCCAAGAATAATAAGGATTTCTACAGGTATGTTAGCCAGAAAAGGAAGATCAAAGAAAGTATACCCCCTCTCATGAGCAAGACCAGCAAACTGGTAACAACGGACGAAGTTGAGGTACTCAGTGACTTTTTGCCTCAGTCTCGAGTGGATGGACTGCTGGCCAGGGACTAGGAGAGTAAAATCTGCCCCTGTAAGAGAAGATCAAATTCATGACCACCTGAGGAAATTGAATATACCTAAATCTATGGAACCTGACAAGTTGCATCCCAATGTCCTGAGGGAATGGGCTGATGTAGTTGCCAAGCCACTCTCTATGATATTTGAAAAGTCATGGCAGTCAAGTTAAGTCCTTGGTGACTGGAAAAAGGGAAACATTACACTAATTTTTAAAAAGAGTAGAAAGGAGGATCCTGGCAACTATTGCCCTGTCAACCTCACCTCTCTGCCTGGGAAGATCATGGAACAGACCCTCCTAGAAGTTACACTAAGGCACATAGAGGACAGGGAAGTGATTTGAGACAGCCAGCATGGTTTCAGCAAGACCAACCTAGTGTCCTTCTGTGATGGAGTGACTACAGCAAAGGACAAGGGAACAACTATGAATGTTGTCTATGTGGATTTCTCTAAGGTCTTTGACATGGTCCCCTACACCATCTTTCTCTCTAAATTGGAGTGATATATATTTGATGGATGGACTGTTTGGTGGATGAGGAATTGGTTGGATGATCACATCCAGAGGGTAGTGGTCAATGGCTAAATATCCAGCTGGAGATCAGTGATGAGTGGTGTCCCTCAGGGTTCTGTTTTGGGACCAGTACTGTTTAATATCTTCATCAGTGACATAGATAGTGGGATCAAGTGCACCCTCACCAAGTTTGCAGGTGACACCAAGCTGTGTGGTGTGGTTTACATGCCTGAGGAGTGGGTTGCCATCCAGAGGGACCTGGACAAACTCAGTAAGTGAGCCCATGTGAATGTCATGAGGTTTAACAAGGCAAAGTGCAAGGTCCTGCATCTGGATCTGGGCAATCTCCAGTATCAATACAGGCTGAGGGATGAAAGGATTGAGAGCAGCCATGCAGAGAAGGATTTAGGGGTAGTAGTGTATGGAATGCTGGACATGAGCCAGCAATGTGCACTTGCAGCCCAGAAAGCCAACTCTGTCCTGGGCTGCATCAAAAGAAGCGTGGGCAGCAGGTTGAAGGAGCGGACTCTGTCCCTCTACGCCACTCTCATAAGGCCCCATCTGGAGTACTGCTCTCAGATCTGGAGACTGCAGCACAAGAAAGACATGGACCTACTGGAGGAGGCCTAGAGGGGGCCATAAAAATGATCAGAGGGATAGAACACCTCTCCTATGACAGGCTGAGAGAGTTGGGGTTGTTCAGCCTGGAGAAGAGAAGGCTCCAGGAAGACCTTATTGTGGCCTTTCAATACTTGAAGGGGGACTATAAGATGGGGACAGACTTTTTAGCAGGACCTGTAGCAAGAGGATAAGAAGTAGTTGTTTTAAACCAAAGGAGGGTAGCTTTAGACTAGATGTAAGGAAGAAACGTTTACAATGAGGGAGGTGAAACACTGGTACAGGTTGACCAGAGGGGTGGTAGAAGCCCCATCCCTGAAAACATTCAAGATCAAGTTGGACAGGGCTTTTAGGAACCTGATTGAGTTGAAAATGTTCCTGCTCAGTGCAGGGAAGGTGGACTAGATGACTTTTAAAGGACCCTTAATGGTCCCAACCCAAACCATTCTATGATTCTATGATGTTATGATTCTATGGTCTTTACTACTACTGAGTCCACTCCAGTGAGACAGGATGGCTAGCATGTTTTATGTGGGCACACTAAAATGACAAAATGGGTTTTCTGTCTGTTGAGACAGATGATAAACAGATATACTGTGAGACTTGCTGCTGGACTCTGAATTAGTAATTTCACAAAGAGTTAGAGTGAGTTTACTTAGAATAACCTACCAGCTTCTGGCATTCCAAAAATAAAAATATTCTATTCTGTATACTAATTAATAGATCAGGTATGACCCACAAAGTTCCATTTAAAGTTAACTGTAAAGTAATTTCATGATAATGTAGTTGTCTGTCTGAGACTGGTTTAGACAGAAAATTGTATGCGCTTATAGAGGTAGCTGATACAGATGGGGAAGGAGAAAAAAAAAAAGACAACCTGAGCTTCTTCCCTTTTCTAATTCATCACCTCAAAATCTTGAAGAAAGCTTTGAGACAGGTTCTAGAGACAGTTCATGGATTAGTGTGCCTTTACAATGCAGATTTACAAGTCTAGTAATAGAAGAAAAAAATAGTGTTAGGCTCAAAAACTAAGGCAACAAAGGGATGGAGCCTCTGCCCATACATCTGAGAAGAATAAGGCGAAGACATGAAGCTATTTGGGATTTCCTGTCATCCTTTGCTCTCCCACTCTTAATCTCCTGAACTGTTCTAATTTTGACATAAGCTTGATTCTAGCATGTTCTTTCGATCAGTCTTAAGGACTGTGACACTACCCAGTTTTTAAAACAGTAACCTCAGGTACATTTTCCTCTCATGTCACTCCCTGCATATTACACTGCTCCTTGGCATGCTCTTCATGCTGCAAATTCATGAGTGTCTATGGGAGGAAAGTCCCATGGTGTGAACCAGAGCTCCAAGGTGTTTTGTTGACCACCTCAGTCACTGAAAAAGGGCTGGGCTGTGCATGGGATCTCAGTCTAAATATTTTGCTTATGAAGTTCACTCAGAAACCATGGGACACATGTTTGCAAGCACTCAGTCTCAAACATCAGCAAAATACCATCTTTTCATTCTACAGTCTAGCAACAGCTTGTGAATATCTCTGTTGATGGATTAATTTTTAAGAAATATTCATTATCATTTTTGTATACAGTAGGATTCTCCATCATTATTTTTTTTCCATTCTGTATAAAGATTTAGCTGGGCAGATGTTAGTAAATTTGCAGTTTTAGAGCAAACACAGGCACATTTCAAATCATAAAAAATTTTCACCTTTCTTGCTTTAACTTCTCATTCAACTGTGTAAGATACCAAGCTGTTGTTTTGAAGATTTTTCTTTAACATGTGTATGACTTACTCTAGTTTTGTAACAGATGAAGTGCACTTATAAACCTCAATACCTGCGCAACTGTAATGTCTTAGCAATTTCATAATGAAATTCATATGGAATTTAGCAAGCCAAGCCAGATTTGTGTCAGAATCTTTAACATGTTCCAGTTGCATGAAATACTAATTAAAGGCACTCATTGTTAACTGATATAAATAGTCCCCACTTAGCCCATTATAGGTATGGGTTGTAAAACAAACAATTATGTGACAGATGATACATGTTAACACAGAAAAATTTTGTAATGACATTTCTGTAACACTGTAACCTCTTCCACCACCATGTGTTCCACATTACAGGCTAAAGGGGGTGCTGATTGCAAAGGTGACGTTACTTTCCAGTTTGTGACTTTTCTTCTAAGAATAGAAATGCCTTAGAGCACCTCCAAATTATTTACATTACAAATTTAGTTCAGGCAATGAAATCATTAATGCAAGCTTGATTTTAACTGCTACATGTGTTTGCTATTCCATACGCTAGTGCCAAACAGTTGAACATGCCTACCTACCAAACGGTACCCTACCTAGAAACTGACTTGGTAATCCAAGCAAATGACTGCTTCCTATTTACCATTTCTTTCATCCAATACCCATTTTCCCATCAATCTGTACTATGAAAAAAATTATTTGGACCAAACAGGAAACTGACTTTGGAATGTATATTTTTTTAAAAAATATATCATCAAAACTCCAAGCTAATCATGGGATAGAAGCAATCTCCTGGTGTTTGGATAAGATACACAGATTATTCAATTAGTAAAAAATGGTGTCTGCCTTTCCACTAGCCAACATATTCCTGTAACATTAGAAGCAGGTGGCCTCCTTACTCAAACACAAACACGCAGGAGTTGCCTAGTGAGTTTGCCCTGCCAAAAAATATGTATTTTCGCATCTGTGAATGTACAATCCTGTGTTTAACTCTTGCAACTACAGATATTCTAAAGCAACAGAAGAAGAAATGACCAAAGTACATGTGTCTTCAGGGGGTAGTTGATGAAGAAAAGGTGGCCAAGATCTACAGACAGTATCATGACTTATTTCAGCCATGACTTTCAAAAGTGATGGTTAACGATGGGCTCAGGGTAACTGAGCTTTTTTAAAAAAGTAAGACACTCATACTCAAATGCTCAGGACTCAGAAAACTCAAATTTTGACATCTACTTTTTAAAAAATTTGGCCTTTGTGAACAAGACAAAACTACTTGTTAACAGATAGCTGTCTCCAGTGCGATCTCTCAGAGGTGTGTATTTCACCAAACCCAACTGAGCTATAACATGTACAAGACAAAATGAAAATTTTGCGAGTATTATAATGATTGATTTGCTGCAGAAAGTGAAAAAGTAAAAGCATGAGTGAACAGATGATGCAAAACTTATACGTTAAGGGAAATATCCTTGTCTTACATCACAGATAGAAATTAGCCTGGATGGAAACCTTTGGGTTCCTCAGACTTTTCCTTGGAGGTACTTTTTATCTAGGTCTGAATCCAAACTTTTTTGGCGTAGAGCTGCTTTCTGATAAAGTGTGGAAAGTCCTTTGTGATACCACACCTGCACAATGGATTGAGGATTTTCCAAGTCCACTGGACTGTCCTCTTTGGCGGTACAGACTCCACCCATTTAACTCAAGCAGAGACCAAAAAATAACGTCTGATTTCATGTCCTACAACTCAAAAATAAGATACTTACTTAAAGGAAAAGCCTGTGAAAGAACTGCAAAATTATAATTTACGGTCAATACATAAAGACTTTACTATCTGGAGCTGTCTAAGCACTCTGGAAAGATTATGAATAACACCAGTATCTCCATGGCTAATTAAAAAAAGTAATTATAAGTAACAAGGTTAATCCCCTTTTAACACCTGCTTTATCTTGCCAACCTTAAGCAGACCCACCTGAAATTTTACCTAGCAGTCAATTATCCCAAAATTCACATTTGTTTCTGGAACATTTGAAGCCATTTGGATAGGACATTTGGATGATATTATTGTCCGAAAATGGGGATGTTCTCACTCTTTGGACTTTTTCCTAACCCTTTTTTTGGTTTTCAGAACACAGAAATGATTTACCCTAGAAATGTCAAACTTGATTCAATGCCTGCTTGGCGAAGAGACATGCCTTTGGAGCCTGTTAGAGGGCTTAGGTGGGTAATTGTAAAGTTATTGTTAGTTTTTTCCACACTCATGGCATACTGTACATGGCCAGCTTGTGTTAATAAATACCTGTTGGGTACATGTGTGGTTTATAAAGGCTTGATTCAAAGCCCACAGAAGTCAATGAAAAGACTTCTCTGGCTATGAACAGGCTTGGAGTCAGGCTGCAAATGTAAATGACAGGATGGAAGAGAGTCTGTCATGGGAAAATTAGAGTGGGAGAATCACATTTCCTGCCATCCTTAGAGTCTTCATGGTCAGATGAAGCACAGAAAGAATGGGAAGATACCTGTTGTCTGTGGACGTCTTGTACTATAGGAGCCAAAGGATGGAAAAGGGAAATAGAATCTTGAAAAAGGGGAAATCCTAGGATCACAGTGGGGTTAAAAAATTTGTTTGAATGATAGCAGCTAATGTTAATTAAACATGCCTGGCCTCCTGCACTAATGGAAAAAAAAAAATAAAAAAAAAAAGAAAAAAAGTACATAATCTATATAAAGTTTTATCCTTGCATGACTAATATGGAGGTGTTTGATTGTTTTTGAGCAATATATATGCATTTCCCAGGCTGGACCTATCTCATGTGAGTGCGTATGTTGATGTGGGGACTATCAGATAATTGCAACACCCAGCTGTGTAAGGAAATAAGCCGCAGCAGCAGGTCACCCTCCTATCCACCTGCATGCCTAGCCCAGTCTCATCCTGCAATAGAGTACCAGAGCCCTTGGGGGCCCCTGTCATCACCTGCCTAAGAACTATTCTCAGGGCCTCCTCCCTTCAGCTCTCTGAGGCATTCCAACACACCTCACGTGTCCTGGCAGTATCAAGATTTTGGTAGGCAGCTGGGAGGGTCAGGGAGGTTGCATGACCGCTACTGAAAGCACACATTTGCTCTGCTTCCAGGAACTAGGCAAATGTCTGCAGAATCAGGCTGTTAAAAATCACCACAGCAAAGTAAAGATCCTTCACATCCTCTCTGTCTTTGTGTAAAGCAGGAACACTTTTTCACAGAGCCTGTGTATGAAGTCTAGTTCTTTGTATATCTGCCAAAAAGTACACATCTCTACTCACTGCTTACTATGTACAAATGGTCTGCAATATCTCCCGCTATGTTTGATATATTTATTTACTTACTTATTCTCTCTCAATTTTTTAATAACTTTTTTAACACGGCACAGCACAATGACTTGCCTGAGCAAGTTTTTGTTTTGCTGTGGGTGTGTGAAGCCCAGCAGTAGCTGGTTGGTAGTTTGCCACTCAGAGTTGAAAGTTCAGCAGCCACCTGTGTCACATCTCTCCCCTTTTTGGATCAAAAGGGTGTTATAGAAAGGTGTGTTTGCTTTTTCTTTTTTCATAGGACTAAAAATGGAAGGGAGCATTGCCTGTGAGAAACTTATTTCCTAGTGTAGTGAAGTAGCCAGCTGGCAGCCAGATGGCATGAAGCCATGAGGAGGTCGAAGGCCATTGGACAACTGTGTGGGATTTGTTTCTCACTCGATGTGTTTGGTTTTAAAATCATTTATTTCTGGAGTAAGCCATAGATATGGAAAGGGTTTTACCTAGGGGACGGTTGTTTCCCCATCCAGTTGAAACCACAAGCAGACAGAAAGCTGGTCACTGGCCAAAGTGAAAGGCCAAAGGCAAATTGTCCCATATTTATCCTTTACTGGGTCAAAATTCAAAAGCTGGACACTGATGGCAGTTCATAAATATTTCACTGCTCCAATCAACAAATGAGATATAAGGACATTGCATGTCAAGAAACTTGTTGACTCTTACAGAGCAGATAGCCAGCTGGCACAAGCACGTTATTGCCCTGTCACAGAGCTGAAAGGCCAGAGACAAATTATGCCAGATTTGTTCCTGGTTTAGCTAAAATAACACAAGAATCATGTTTATGTTTTGATCTTTCTGTGGCGTTGCCTGTGATCCTCACTGGCCATGTGATCCTGACCTATTAGTAAGAGGAGACTCTGAACTCTCCAGAGAGAAATTCTGCCTGGAGGTTTACAATTCCTACTTCATTCAAGCTTCCCATTCATCTCATATTTTATCCTCTCTTGCATTTGCAAGGGCTTTGGGAGTCACCAGGAGATGCTTTTAATGTAGTGTATGGGATCTGATCCCATCCTCACAGTTCTGAAGAGCTGTGGGTCAAGTTCTTTGTAAGTATCAATGGGCAAAAAGCCACCGAGATCAGTGGAAACAAATCCTTGTATGTCATGTAGGTAAGAATTGTATCCCAACCAGCAGTTTCCATCCTTACACAGAAGCACTGGGCCAGCCTGCTTATTCTGAAATAGTCAATGAATGCCTGTGGCACCTCCTTGCACACATCTAGAAGGGTTAACACTTCAAACTTCTGCCCCATGTTTGGGATGGGAGATAAATGGCCAAGAAAGAATCAGCTATATGCTTTCCATGGAGCATGCCAACAGGCAACTTTCTGGCTCCTGGTCGTTGGGATGGCTCCCTGCCCAGCATCCCTAGTGATCAAGAAACACAATGTTTTCACAATACCTGAGGCAGTACAGTTAAATTTAGATTCTGATCACCCTGGCAGGCTGCCCAGATAAAAGTAAGGGGTTACGAGCATGCCAGCTGGTCCCTTGTCACCAGCTCTGGCTTCTGGAAGGCAGATCTCCTTCCAGAGTGCACAAATCCTCTGAGGAGATGGATTGAGTAAGGCTGTGGGTTTTCAGTTACCCATGCAAAGGAGCATGGCAAAACAGATTTCCTTGGCCCCGCACATGCTTTACAGCCTTGTTCCAGGGCAACTCAGACAGTGACAGAAGGAACTTCCAAAGGCTCTGTGGTGGTCCAGCTTGGTGTAACCTAAGAAGTCATTCTCTTCAGCTCTCTGCCCCCAGCTCTCTGCCTGGAGGTTTCCTCCCCAGCAGCTGTGGTGGCAACAGAACAGTTAGAGTGTTTGGTTCCCCAGCAACTGCAGTTGACTGTCTGGTATATCAATTTAAGTCACAGTCGAGTTCAGTTTGTGTTAATGAGCATGATGATCTGTGAACTCTGCTAGCAGAGGAGCCGGCTGCTCTGCTGCTGCTGGGGAAAGAGCAGCCATGGGCAGTGCTGGAGGTGGGAAGGTAGGAGAAGAAAGGACTAAGTTCACCGCAGCCCAACTTCATGGAGGGGACACAGATCCCTCAAGCTTCATCAGGGTCTTGTTTGATTCTATTTATTGAAAGCAAATGGAGAGGAAACAAAAGGGGAGATGTGGGAGTGCAGATTCCTGCTCTTGCTGGCCAGAGAGCCTGTGTGGAAGCACAGCTGGGAAAAAACTGCTTCACTCAAGAGGGTGAAGTAAAGGAGAGAGAAAGAAGATGTTGAGGAGAAAACTGTAATTCCCTTCTGTCACCTTTTGTTCTCTTGTCTGCTCTCAACACAGGATATATTCTCACCTTAAACTTTTTTTTTTTCCCCATCAGGAGTTTGAAATGGACAAAATGCTATGTCTCCTTTCAATTCTGACCTCTAAAATCCCTATCTGATACAGATTTTTAAGTGTCCTGAGCTGAAAGTAGAGTGATATCTCAACTTTTTAATACCTTAATGACGTGGAAAATGTGACTTGATTAAACTCCAGGGCCAAGACAGAATACATTTATTGAAGAAGACTGTTAATAAGTCTGCTCCATCTGTAACGTCAGATCAGTTTTGAAACTCAGACTTTCAATAAATACAAAGATTCCAAATACTGATGCATTAATGCAAATTACAGCCCTAAGTTTCTTCTCATGGGACAACTGGAGCCAGGTCCTTGTCTAAATGAAGGACAAGAACAACTACAGAGAGTAATAAAAGTGGGACTCAAACTCTTAAGTAGCTCAGTCCCTACAGATATGTAGGAAAAGTAAATTGATTGATTCACATATTGATCTCCCCTCTTCAGAAAAATGCTTATGCTTCTTGAGTTTCTTTGTACTCCATGTTACGTTTTTCATCAGAGGAAGGTATTAAGAGTTTCTTCCTGTGACAGGTACTGTGCATAATTGTGATAAATCAGCAAGGTAAGGACTTCTTGAGAACAGGAAGCAGTACTACTGGAGGCTGAAGTGTCTGGTAGAGATTCAAGTGTTACCACAGGATTTATATTTATGAGTTGCCACAAATTATTTTGAACAAAAACACTAGACACAATCCCCTCCCTGCTCCCTGAAACTCCATCAGCTTTGGGACTGCATTGAGACATAGACTTGGACTGCAACCCAGGAATAAAAGTTGTGGCTTGGATCTATATCTCTACGTACCCAGGAGAAGGACTGAACCTTGTGTATCTGTGAGTGAATGGTGCACGCATGTTACTTGTCTGTGTCTTCCTCACACTCTCTGCTATCTCTGGCAGCTTCCTCACTCTATCCCCTGGCATGAATGCACAGCACACTCCCATGTCCCTTACATCACCTAAAGCTGATATTACTTTTTTGGTCAAACATATGCGAACTCATTTTTATAAATAGGAACATGAACTGTTGTGTTATAGACTAGAAACCACAGCTGCAGGCAAAAAGAATGCATGCTACCTGAACTTTGGTTACTAATTGGTTAAAACTAGATATTTGCTCCTTCTGCATTTACTTAAGTTTTCTCTCTATTAGCTAATGTGTATTGATGGAATCTCATCAGCTTTTTCATGACCATTTTGAGATGTGTGCTTGCCAGAAGTGTTAAACTACAGTCTTGTTCTCCAAACTGATGTACAGCTGAGCTAAAAATGTCATGTGCTGGCTTTAAAACAAAGCAAAAATGAAAATTGAGTTTTGCTGCTGCATTCATTTCAGATCTCAGGATAACTTCCATAAAGGGTATAGGCCAGATTCTTAGCACATTGAAAACTGCATAGGTCCACTGATTCCCATGAAGCTACGTTGATTTACAGCAGCTGAGAATCTGGCCTAAAAAGCTTGGGGCTATATATCTATCTTATGTTATGTTAAAGTCCCTTGACTTCTTACTTGATTGCCTTGCTCCAGTGTGTGATGCTAGTGTAGGTAAATTACACCTCTGCTAGCCACCAAGCTTGCTGTTCTAGCAACATTAATAACCTCAAGGCTTCTAATTTTCTTACCAATGCTTACTAGACCCCCTGTACAAGCCTCTGGGGTTGCTCTGACAATAATCCCAATATATTTTGTTTTGAATGAAAATAAACTTTATTGCAACTTGTGCTGGAGGCAGACCCATGAGCCTATGCTCTAGAATGCCTAGTAGGCAGCTGTGTAATCATTAGCAATACTACAGGGAACAGCACTAGGATCAGTTCAGAAGGGTTCTTCATCCAGCTGGGACTATAATTTACAATGCCCCATCACTACAATAACAAAGTATCAGAGGGAAAACACTCTGGAAGGGGTGGCAGTGAAATTCAGCCATCGCAAGGTGTGGTCTTTGGGGCAAAACCTTTAATTGGCAGAAGGTTCACTAGCTGTTCTGGTAACCTCAGCCTTTCACCCTTCATTAAATCTAAATCTACAATCAAAATGAGCTTGCAAAGGCATCCACATAGAAAAGGCTAGCAAGCAATGTCCCATCATTCCCTGCAGAACCAGAGAGATTCTGCTGTCCTGAACCCCTGTCTCACCAGGTTCCTCCTGTGCTTCTGCCCCACCATCATAATCATTCCACCACACTAGACCTGCAGCTCTCCTTCTTGCACAACAAAATAAGCAGTAGAATCAGTAGCAACCTGTCAGGTTTTGTTTCTGTTCGTCATCCAGCTCACCCTACCTTTTCCTTTACCTTATGTTTATATAGTACATCTGTTTTAGATCTATAAAATTTTATTGTAATCATTAAAGTCAGCTTACACAAGTCACTACCGGTCACTTTTATCAAAAAGTAAGTTATAGGCCAATTTTACAACCAAAACCATGATGATGAAGAGGGACAAATTTTAGTTTGAAATCTCATGAGATCACATGGGATCATAGGCTGTACCCTGATTGGAAGAGCATAATTTCCCTTTCTGCAAATATGCTCTGTATCTGTTGTGAGTTCACTGTTACTTTAACCCTCTCCTCCATTTGGGAAGTTAATTAACTGAAATAAAAATTTTCACTTTCGAAAATTGTGAGCCCTTAAATCCTCTGTCTTCTTGTAAGTCCCCTGAATGTCTTAATAGGATAATAGGGTACAGCATTTAAAGGGCAAAGACTGGTGTTTGAATGAAGGGTTGCTGCTTTTTATCAAAAGTTAAATGAGCATAATTTGTTATTCATGTTATTTTTCTTTTTTTTCTTTTTTTTTCTTTTTCTGTTAAAAAAATCTCCCTAAGCTTTTTCTAGCAGTTTGTGATCCCCTCTGTACTCTCCTGTGACCTCTAGAGTGGTCATGACCCGTAGTGTGAGGAATACTGCCAACATCCAGGCAAAGCAAAGGCAGAAGGAGTAGGAACACACACAGATGCAGTTCAGGTTTAAAAACTTGCAGAAAAAGTATTGAAAAAATCACCCAACTTTACTACCACCACTTGTCCTTACTTAGGTGACTAACTGTATCTGTTTTGAAGTTGGCTTCATGGACTGACAGCACATGATGGTGAATAACATTGGTAAGGACCTTGAGAACAATCTACAGAGCATTGCCACTTCTGACAGCAGAAGGCAACATGTTCTTCCTCAGTGGTCAGGTTACTAAGAAAATAGGTCTAGTTAACAACACTACTGTCTTGCCAGCTCCTTCCCTCAGTTTCAAAAACCTTTTTGGTGGTTATAAACATTTCTGAAAAGGCCTTTGACTTGCAGGAGGTAAAGTGTATCTGCTTTGATGGTAAAAATGTCAGATAGAGTACCACTGGAATCCTTATTCAGTAACCAAGAATCTCAACAGAAATAACATGCCTCTAGTTTTTCTCTGGTGCTTGAAATGTGTCCCTTCAGAGTGGGAAAGGAGCCCCATACTAAAAAGAAACCCATCACTAGACAATACATGGTTTCCAGAAGAACATTAGGCAAAGCTACATCTAAATAATTTATTTTAATTCAGTAAATCAGTTTGCTTTATCAAATGCTCCATAACTTGTTCATGCCACTGCATTGAACCAGTTTGCTGATTTCCTTAGTCTATTGAATGACCTTAGTTATGTCTCAGACCTTACGCATTTACCTGATTTCTGATTTGGTCACACAAAGTTGATGACATTCACCTGCCTTCTAAAGCAGTGAGATGTCTGACTGAGTGTCTGCTGGGGTAGTGAGAACATGGGATACGTAATTACAAGTCTGTGTGCTGGTCTAGTTCTTCCATTGACTTGGGCTCTGGCTTTGACAAAACTACTTGACCATTCCAGGTTACAGTTTACCCAGTTAAAAAGAGAAATTCTGTTTGTTTGTTTGTTTTTTCTTATTGGATTGAAAACAAACAAACAAACACAAACAAAAACCACAGCAAAACACAAAAACAAAACAAAGTGAAACCCCAAAACAGTTCTAGGTCTATCTAAAGCTATGGGTTTGATGTGAATAGATTGGTGAGAATCTACAGCTCTCTGGTGATGAAGAAGCTCAGATTTAATCATGATCATGTCTCCAGCTTGTCCTGGTTTAAACTATTACACAGCTTTAAAACAAATGAACAGTAAGTCAGACTTACTCTTAATATTTTTTTTTTTTTTTTCTGCTGGAAATAGAATTGTCTAGACCATTAACAGATCACGGTAAAGGGAATTGTCAAACATTGTCTATTACATTGTTTTGTTGCAAATCTCAAAGTAATTAAATGTCAAAAAGTATCTAAATATCAACTATTAACCTTCACAAGTATTGATGAGTACCAGGGTCATTAAGATGGTCTGAAATTCTTCAGGCATATGAACCCAGATGTTTCCACGTCAATTACAAGGTCTTAAGCAAGCTCTTCAAGAACAGGAAAACAGTTGCCATATAGATCTTCTCGTCATACTTTTTTGGAAATGCATCATACTCATACAAAAGGCATGCAAACCTACAAACAGAATTCATTATTAAATCCCTCTCATCAGTCTCGAGGGGATCCATGGGGAAATGTGATGTCTCAGCTTGTCAAAAAGGGTTTCCAGGCAATGCCATTTCCAGGCAATGTCATAACAAAAAATTTGAAAACATGAGAAAATCTGACTTAGCTGACACTGTGTTGATCATTACTAACTGATCAGAGAAAATATACGTAAATCTTGGTTACATTGTTCTGATTACTTCAGCTATAATTCTGTTTGTGATAAGGATTTAAAAACTGATGTTAAGCTCATTATCATGTTAAAAACAGCACTTTCTAGTCAAGGGGAAGCTTGGAGAAATGCTTTGCCAGCTAATGGAAAAGCAGCTTACAGGGTTTGGATTATGAAATCAATGTGTACTTGGCCCTACAGAGTTTCTTCATTTCTGACATAAGTTTTTCATTAGCCCAAATTTTTTCCTAGTTGAGTCTTATTTGATTTTTATGGCCTGGGGTCTACTTACACATAAAACGGGAAGTGGCATAGTTTTGCTTTTGTATGCTGCAATGTAAGATAAGGTATTGTAAGGTGAGTTTGTCTTTAGTGTTGCTTGGATTTTTAAGTTATTTTGCTACAGTTTATGCCTTCACATGTAGTTAACAAACTTCACAAACAAGGTGGTTATATCCAGTGAACAAGTATCTGAAATGGATCAGTTTATGCATCTAAGTATGTGATAGAGAATATAAATACAGTAATACAAACTAAATTCTGCATAGTTGCCTGAACTGTGGCCAGATGAAACCTGAAAGATGGCAACTTTGCAATTCCCCCTGTTGCCCAGGAACAAGCCACTCGACTGTCATGGTGGGTTGGTGTTCAGGGGGGTAATCATGGTTAGCTATGGCAACCACTGGTTACCACAATACCCTTTTAAGAAAATCTGTCTTGACCAATGTTTGTATTTTGTTTATTTGAGGGTTTTTTTGTTTGTGGGATTTTTGTTGTTGTTGTTGTTTTTTGTGTTTTGGGTGGGGTTCTTGAAAATGAAAGGACACAATGAAGAACTGATGAGCATCTGAACTGATTTCAGGGCTAATCAAATTTTATGGTTTATGAGATGAACTCTTCAGGGCAGATCTAACTTGTATCATTGAAGCCTTTAGGCAGAACAAACACAATGCAAAAACACTTTTGAAATAGTAATTCCACACCTACATACTTATGTCTTCAAAGCTCAGTGATTATATGTATCACAACATCACACAAACACAATGCAAAAACACTTTTGAAATAGTAATTCCACACCTACATACTTATGTCTTATGATACTGCATGCTCAGTGTTTGTATGTATCACACCTTAACTTTCAAAATGCTTTCAAAATCTTATAATTTTTCAAGATCCTTCCAGTGAGAAAACAATCCTGTTTAGAGACTCTTTAGTTCCATTACATGGAAGCTTATGGGATTTCCAGAAACCCCAGTATTCAACAGGAAGGGTTCTCATTCATTAACTCTTAGCTACAATCTCATAGCTAAACCCACAGCTTCTTGGCTCAGACTTTCAAATAGTTTTCCCATTGCCCAGTCAGTGTGAATTCAAGCAGTTTATTTTAAACAGCAGTGGGAAAGAGCAAAAAAGGTCTATTCGCACCAGTCTCAGCTGCAAGTGGTGACCTTTTCTACTGTCTGGCACTTGCCTGTACCTTGCACTCATCTTTTAATGTGCTGTCTCTGGTCTAACCTTCCATCTAGATGGCAAACATTAATCTTAGGATAGCCACAACATTTCATCTGAGACAGGTGCTCATTAATGAGTAGACTTGTAAACCACACAGAAAAGAGAAAGGAAGGGGCACCCACCCCAGCAGTGACCAGGTTCAGCTGGGGAAGGGCAGGTAATCAGGGTCTGACTCGGTAAATGCTTGTGCTCCACCCTGCTTTGAATCTCTCATGACCTCAGCTAATCTGTTTAACACTGCAGTCCAGCACTTGCTCTGACAGGCAATGATCTGAGCTCAAGGCAGTAAAAAAAGTGATAGCTCTTTCCCAGCTGAGATTAATCACTTGGAATGGGATTAATCTTAACTAATGTAAATGTCTACGTGTCAGCTAGCCTCTCTTTATAGACAATGAATAGGTGTTTTTAAGGTTATCTTCATCTCAGATAGATATATAAGGTAGATCTGATGGATCATACCCTATACCGTAGATACCTGAAGGAAGATTAATCTCTCCTTGCTAATGTAAATACTCTTTGTCATATTTTGTTGCACCATTAGCTATATGATTTTATATGTGTGTTATGATGCACAGGGTAACAAGAAGGTTACAACTAGGTCTGAGTTACAGGTGTAAGACAAGACTTCCATGGAGACATCCCATGGTTCTGAAGACACTGGGTGTTTTCCCATGAACTGAGTGAAGCAAAGAGGAAACTGCAGCAAGGCATAAGAGGGATGCCTGAATCCTCTCTGCAAAGTGAGCAATTTATCAGACTAAGAAGAAAAACTAAAGCACAAACTGTAAACTATTGCTCTGCAATTCATCTTGCTTAGATCAAGGCATCACTCTAATTGGTTCAGAGATCTTTGTTGTTGCCAAACTGGGGGCACCAGCTGAGTAAGTTCTACAGTGAAGACATAACATTAATAAGTGAGATTTTTGCTGCTCTAACCACATTTCACTTCCCCCTCCCCACACACACTTTTTATTATCATCTGTCTTGAATCATTTCCTTGTGGGGAACTTCAGCTACCAGTGCTAATTGTATTACACATGAGAACTGACATTGATGCCAACACAAAGGGGAAAAAATCTTTTTTGCTAAAATACAAAAATACCCAGCTATATCTGAGTAGGACTACATTTGAAATTTATCTTACTCACTCCATAACAAAAGCAACCTGACACACACGTTTAGCTTTAACAGAAAGCTAAAACACATTTGGAACCTCAAGCAACTGTTGTAATAAGGATACAAGGCAGAAAGGCAGGGTAAAGTCAACCCCAATACCAGGATTAACAATGAAACACAGTTGTCATGTTGTTTACTTGTTTTAACATCTGGAAGGGTTTGGGACAGTTAAAAAAAGAGACTTGTTTTCTCTTTTTTTCTCTAATCAGACTTAATGTCTGATTTCCAGTGTGCTTCATTTGCACTCATATACTTAGATTACATAGTTCCTTATTGGCTCGATTATGTTTCTGAGAAGCTTGCTTTTTTGAGACCATGCGGGGGCTGTGTCCAGTAAGAACTTCACAAGACATTCTGCATCCGAATTCCCTTGCTCTCCTTCCTCACATGGCAAAGGATAATATCCAGCATGAGTTAATCCAGCATCACAGGTTATTACTCCATAGCTCACCTCTTGCCAAAGCAGCCCATTCTTAACACAAGACAAGTCTAAAGAAGGAAACAAATGTGTCTTAGCAAGCAGTGAGATTAATTCCTGACTGCAAAATTGGAAACAAAAAATGAAATATGAAAACAGAAACTTAGAATATATTTGACTCCAGTGTTCCTTTTTAGCTGTTCCAGTATCTTGGCTACAATGAATGTAAAGGTCTGGCAATATAACGCCTCTCCTTCTCTCTTCCCTGGTTTCCCCTTCTTCTTTCTTCTCTGTCTGGCCTCACCTTGGAAAGCTATCTGAGCTTATGTTTTCTCTTT
>NW_010331167.1:0-6409 GCF_000700745.2 Antrostomus carolinensis | reverse complement strand
CTTTCCCTTAGCCTGGTGCATACTGGCATTCAGTGTAGATGCATGAAGTGGGCTTTTCCCATCCCACTGGGAGCTTTTTTGGAAGTACCTGCCTGTTTTGGTCCTAAGACGCTGTCTTCCTTCTGAATTCACAGTTTTGTTCTGTGGCAATATTTTGGGGTCATCTCAATATTTTATAAGTCATCTGTTAAATTGAAATTGTCCATTGTACATGATCTCCATTACTAGAAATATTTATGTCCTTTCTCCTTTTCATGTCTTCAAGGAAACATCCTAGTTAAATCATCTCCCCTCAGTCACAAAGGATGGAATGAGATGAAGGAAAGAAGGAAAAAGAGGGTGGGGGAGTGGTGGGAAGGGTAGAGGAGGTTGTGCATTTTTCTTTGACTTTCTCCATATCAGTTAAATGTTCTCTTTCACCAGTGTCCCATCAGTTTTAAGTAGCTAAGACTACTACGAAGCTGAATTGTCTCTTTAACCCTAGTGTGTTTCTTTATGTAACAGTTCACTAATCTCTTTGTGCCATAGGAGGTCTTCCTGCTAGAGGTCAGGGCTGTGTTTCCTTGAGGTGCAAAAGCTTTCTCTTTCAAGTCATTTCATAAGCAATACTGTTTATCACAGTGAGAGGATGCAGCACACGACTTGTCATTCATTCTTTTCCATGACACAGTTTTACTGGGCAAACCTTAAGACTGTTCTTGACCTTTTTATTCCTCAGTTCAACCTAACAGTCATTTAAGTCAATATAACTGGTGTTTTAAGCCAGTTTATGATCTGCTTCTTCATGATACCTGCAGTGCTGTCACATTTAAGCTTGTAATATGCTTTGAGATTCCAAAGATTTAAATTTTAGAGAACATTCATTAAATCTTACATATGAATCACACACCAGAAAACACAGTTAATTTCTTGCAACTAATACTAACCATTATCAAAAAGTATGTTTTTTTGAATTACTTGTTCTCAGTTGTGCTCTGCAATTCCTTACAAATCTGTCTGAGAAGAAATCTCCTGGAGAAAAATCTCTGTCAAATTACATTTTTTTTGTTCACCATGCTTTTTTTTTTTGCTTTTTTTTTTGTTTTTAATCTGAGGTAAATTTGTTACTATGTTGATACTGAAATCTGTAACATCTCAAGCTTCTGAACTGCATTCAATGAGAAGGACCATCAGAAACAAATACAAGATTAAAAGACATAATGGTTAATCTAGAAAAACCTTCTAGCTTTTTCTTTTCTTTTCTTCTTTCTCTTATTTTTTTTTCTTTTTTTTTCTTTTTTTTTCTTTTTTTTTCTTTTTTTTTCTTTTTTTTTCTTTTTTTTTCTTTTTTTTTCTTTTTTTTTCTTTTTTTTTCTTTTTTTTTCTTTTTTTTTCTTTTTTTTTCTTTTTTTTTCTTTTTTTTTCTTTTTTTTTCTTTTTTTTTCTTTTTTTTTCTTTTTTTTTCTTTTTTTTTCTTTTTTTTTCTTTTTTTTTTTAAATAGAGCTCTGAGAATAATAGTGAAGAGCCAGAGGCTGCCCAAAGGTGCAAAAGAAAAAAGTTAGTCAGTTTAGTGTGGGTTACAGTGCATAGATGGATCACCAAAACTGTTACCACCAGTGACAGTTCAGTTCACTATCACTGGCAATTACAGCTAAGAAGACAAAGGATGTGATCCATTGGAATAAATGGAAATACACTCATGAGCTATAACTGACGTGAAACTAGACACAAAATCTGTGTGTGCATGTAAATTCTTTTACCTTTATAATCCTATTTCCCTTGAGCAGGGAATTATTCTCTCTTTATTGGTCATTACCTGTATCCGTACAGTTTCTTTTACCTGTGATATTGCAAAAATAAAAACTTCATTCCAAGTGTCATACTTCTCTAGTATGACATAAGTTTTCTGGCAGGACGAGAAAGCTAACACTGATACACAGCTCTGCTTAGTGTGGTGCAGAAGTTTCCAGACTGCTGAAGTGATACATAACAGCAGTAGCTGCCAGGTCTGTCTAGGTGGAGGCATTTAGTAGAGCTGCAGACAGATCCTTCAGCTAAGTACTTGAGTGCAGAAACATCTTGGCTCCCCAACCTCTGCCAGAACTCAGCTATTTTCAAGTTCTGTACTCCTGCCTGAGGATGTAGGAGCAGGTTCAGGAGGCAAAAAGCCTCCGGGAAGTAAAAGCTTGCTGAGGTGAAGCATGCTTTAGGCAGCTCTACCTTACGTAGACTAGGAGATGGTTTTGGGTGACTGCAGTTGGTGGCACGTGGTAGGCAGATAAGGACATTAGTATAGGGGTACGGCTGGGTTCTCATTGTGCTAAAGCTCTGCCATATCAACCGATTGTATGCAAGAAGCAACAAGAGAAGAACATGGAAATGTGTCTCCTAGTACCCATGCAGGCTAGAACTGGAAGCTATTGTTCTCGTTTGTGGTGCTTCTTGTCACTAAAGGTGGTGTTCCTGGAGCACAGGATTCATCTCACCTAATTTTAACATCTGTATGTAAGAGTTATGTGAAAATCCATCATTTAATTTTATGGAAGGCTGGGTCACTGCTTTTGGTTTCTTTCTGGGTGGGTTAACAGCTACAAGTTTTGCTTGTGTTTCAGGTCCAAATAAACTCAAAATCTCAACATGAAGCACAGTCAAAACTGCCAAATTTTATCTGGTTCCTTGTCAGAATAATGTGAGAATGCAGAGCATAAATCAGCCAAGGTTCACTCAAAACTGTGTTTAGAGTTCAGTCAGAAGTCTAATATTTTTATGAAACATGAAATCACGTGAGTTTTACATAAACTGGAGTAACATAGAATATGTTCTTCATGGTTCCATAAAGCTCATTTTAACACTTCATTCATCATTTTAGCTGACAATTAGTCTCTTTTGTGTTGTCCAGATGAACCCAAAATTCCACTGAACATGGTGATAATTTGATTGAATCCTAAGAATCAGCTTCAGAGTTGCATCCACTGGACCAACTGAACAGAGAATCTGACTGATTCCAGATCCCTGTAGAAGCACAAGTACTCCATCTCTCTCAGACTGGAGTATTTAACAAAAGCAAACAGATAGAAAAAAACCCCCATATGTCCTTTTTTCTTGCTTCCTCATGCATATAGTCCCTGTAGTTGCTGTGTCTTAAGAGGGGCATACCCAGAGGTTATATGCATTTATCATAATTATCTGCTACAATGTTAGAGACTTTTTACTCTATGTTAAAAAAAATCAAACAGTAATTTCTCTGTCATACACATAATTTTATTGTTGTGCATTTAGACAACAACATGCATATCTTCTGATAAGCATCTAGCACTCTGCTCCAAAATAGTGTGAAGTGGAAAGGAAGCAATTCTTGATAAGCTCATAATTTATGTACTTTCTTAAGTCAATAGTGAGGGATAAGTAGAGTTGCAGAGAGCAACTCATTCCATCCTAAAAGAAATGTCTAAAAGATGGGTTATTAATTGTCCTGTGCATGTGTGTGTCTCTGTGTGCATTTCCCTTCCCACTGACTTCACAGGGAATCATAATGGCCAACTTACACTACTTAACTCATTTGAGACAAATTATATTACATAGATGCTTCAGACCTTACAGTTTTGCCTATCAGGAGAACTTATATTGGTACTCAAAGCTGCTTTTTAGCTAGTTCTAGAGCTCGTTGACAATGCTGGTTAAAACTCTGTTTTAAGACTTGTGTTTCTTATGCCAAACTCTTTTCTATGTTTTCAGGAATCCACACTGGAATAAAGTAACAGAGTGAAAATACTTAAGGTTTTGGTTAGCTAGTATTGGGGGTGAAATAGTTATTTTCTCTACTGTTGCCTTTAATTTTTCTGTAATAAGAAGTAGCTCAAATGCAGAAACACTGTAGTCACTAAGAACACTTAATAAGATGACCGATTATTTAAAATATGCTGTGAAACACTTTGGGTTTAGAAATACTTATGCCCTGAAGACTATCATGAAGAATGGCTGCATTCCACAGCAAGAACAGTGTTTGGAAAGCTTAGCTCACTCCAGCCTACTCACAATGATGATAAATTGCATGTATCGTACACTGTATGCACAGTTTTTATGCAGGTGTTTTTGTTTTGATTTGGTTTTTTTTACATCAAAAAAACCCCACCAAACCTCCCACTTGCTTTTTTTTCCCTGCTACAAATATTTAGACCTTTAGTATTGCAGCACCTAAAGGACAAGTAGTACAACAGCTACATTAACTTTGCAACAAGGATGAAAATCCTGCAGATATTCTGTTTTGTTCTGTCCTTTAGTACCTTGGTCTGAAATGAAACAGGGAAAACTCCAGAATTACTCTGACCTCAATGTCCATAGTGTTAACCTAGCCAGCTCTGTACTGTTCTTTACCTCTTCCACTGAGTGGGAAGAAGGAAGCAAAACTGGGTCACTGTGTACTCTCGGAAGGTCAGGATGTAGTTTCCAGGCTCTTGCATTTACCAGGAACTAAAACAAGGAGCAATTTCTTGCTGACTCTTTTTCCAGCAAAAAGTGGTTATATTATCATTAGTAAGGTCAAAGACTTCTGCAATACTGACCTTGACAGAAGCAGCTTCAGGGTTTACAGATGTGAGTGAAAGACCTTGTATTCCTCTCCCTCCTTTACCTGTTTCAAAGAACATTTACTTTATTCAGAGGGAAGCAAAGATGGAGAAGAGAATGTCTGGGTCATCTATACTGCTCTGCCTTCATCCTAAAGACACTTCAAACCCTTATTTGCTCATCTGTGTAGACATTTTTTTTTTCCTACTCACTGAAGTAGGTTTTTCAGGGAATCTTTTCTCTATAGCGACTCAGTTATTAGGTTACCTCTAAATTAGTACATAGACCAAGGCCAGGGCATGGACCCAAGTATGGCAGGATTGTACCTTGACGTATTTTTCACCCAAACTGGCTAGTGCTGACCCACAGTCCAGCTGCAGCATGGCCAGGAGTCAACGTGGGTTGAGTATTTATCCCCGTATGATGGTTTGGAAGCAAAGGAGTAAAGAGAGTTTAATTATACCTACATAATACATGCACCAGAGATTACAGTGGTTTCTGGCTGTTTTATTTACTAGCATAGATAGTGTTTTATACAAAATATCCATTTCTCATAACAATGTAAGAATTCATAAGGGTACAAATAGATATAAGGTTTGTATAGATTCACACAACCTGATATACTTCTCAGAAACTAAAATGTTTCATTACAAATGTACCAGCATGAAGAACCAAGGCTTCCTCAGAAATATGTCAAAATTCTCAAATCACTGTTTATTTCCTTGCCAGACTGGAGCAAAACTTCAGGGAGCATGGGATGCAATATTTCTGGACATATAAAAGAAGTGTTGCAAAACTGAAGATGCTGCAAATGATTTACTAGAACTTTGCTCCATGTTATGCATTTTGTCTAAAATATTTCACCAAAGAGAAACTCCAGTTTCTCTTATGGCTCAGACAACAGGAAATAATGCAGTAAAAATATTTAGTTTTTTTCTGTTTTTCGTGCCCTAAAATTGCACTGACTTAACTGCATTTTATCTTAGGAATGTAGTCAAAGAACATTTTTTCATATTGATGTGCAACATATTCAAATGTTGTGTGAACATATTCATCTATTTCATTTTTTATTCTTTTCTCAAACCAGAAGTAAGGGAATTGTGCAAAACTATATGTAAAACAGACAGACTTTGTCAGAAGCAATTCGGTTATAGATTTGTTCTGCTTTGTTTTGTTTTGTTTCCTGTTGCCTTCGCTACAGCCATTAGCACTTAATAATAGATTGTAATTCACTGGTTCCCCTAGGCAAGGAAATATTGTAGGCACAAAAATGCTGGGGGTGGGGGGGGAGGTGATGTTAAATGAATCTCTAACCTCAGAAATGATGCTCTCAACAACCAATTTAAAAGATAAAAGTTAGTTTTCTCCACCCTTCAGGAAGACAGTTAGTACTTCATTTGAAACAGATTGCTTACTTACCTCTTGAGGATGTTTCATTGCCCTGAACCTGGCTATAGGCATTTCTGCACAGAAGAGAATCATAGAATGGTTTGGGTTAAAAGGGACCTTAAAGTTCATCCAGGTCCAACCCCCCTGCCATCAGCAGGGACACCTTCCACTCACTAGACCAGGTTGCTCAAAGCCTCGTCCAGCCTGGCCTTAAACACTTCCAGGGAGGGGGCATCCACAACTTCCTTGTGCAACCTGTTCCAGTGTCTGACCATCCCCACAGGAAAGAATTTCTTCCTAAAATCTAATCTAAACCTACCCTCTTTCAGCTTAAACCCATTTCTCCTTGTTCTATCACTACCTGCCCTTGTAAAAAGTCCCTCCCCAGCTTTCTTGTAGACCCCCTTCAGGTACTGGAAGGCCTCTATAAAATCTCCCTGGATCTTTCTCTTTTCCAGGCTGAACAGCCCCAAC
>NW_010331166.1:0-13592 GCF_000700745.2 Antrostomus carolinensis | reverse complement strand
ATATATATATATAAAAAAGGAAGTGGTGGAAGGAGGCTTCTTGAAGCTAAAGAGAGCCAAGAAGGTGAAATGTTCCAAGCTGCTTGGGAGCCATTTTTGAGGGTTTTCTGGGCTCTCAGTGAATATGTATCACTCATCACAAGACACACTGTAAATACATCAATTAAAAAAAGCTGACACGGACAAATAGTAGAATAAAGGAAGCCTTTGTAAGTGAGAATATGTTCTTTGAAAAATTAAGTCTTCTGTGGATGATGAATATAGAAAAGAAGGTAAGTGATGGTAGGCAAAGTGTAAAAGTGTAGTGTGACAGCCCCCCTTGGCAACCTTCTTCCCCCATATAAGCCCTCAAAAACCACACACAAGCTCCTCTCAACCC
The DNA here is from genome assembly GCF_000700745.2 of Antrostomus carolinensis. Taxonomy (NCBI): domain Eukaryota; kingdom Metazoa; phylum Chordata; class Aves; order Caprimulgiformes; family Caprimulgidae; genus Antrostomus; species Antrostomus carolinensis. The sequence goes on along the minus strand of NW_010331166.1, from coordinate 13,213 downwards.
TCCCCAACTTTGAGAAACGAGTTGAGAAGGGAATGAAAATAATCTTCCTTTCCACCTCCTTCTTTTCCAGTGCATCAGTAGCACAATGCTATCTGTAGGACCAGGGGACCACTGAACTATAGAAGGAGTCTTTAGAGAAGGTGAAATGACAGCAGGAGAAAAGCTTTGGTTTTGTCTGTGCATTATGAAAGAACTTAAAGAACTGAGGCGAAGGGATGTATCGGGGGATCTGGCTGAAATTGCCGTGTTTGGAGAAGGGGCTGTTTGAACAGACTGAAGTGAAGGGCAGTCAGTTGCCCAGAGATGTTCACACATCTGAAGGAGTTAAAGAATGAAATAAGCAAATTGCTAACCAGAAAGTACTACCCAGTGCTTTAAGTTGTCCCAGTCATAGAAGACTGGAAAGGAGCAGTGGTGAGAGCAGTTTTTAAAAGAAGTTATTGAAAGAGTGGAAACTATTAATTACTAAGCTGAATCAAGAGCAGAGATAATGGATGCATGAAGGGTGCTGAGTTAAAGAGACAACAGCCTTATAAAACACATTCAGCATCTCCTAAGTCTATTCAAATCCTTTGATGGAGTTAATATATAGGTTAAGGCAACACAGTTGATGTAATCTATCTAGATTTACATAAGGCATTGTGTAAAGTCCCCTACCCAGACTTAAGCTGAACATGGAGATGGTCCTTCTCTGGATAGAGAAGCTAGTTAAAGATGCAAATTAATGGCGAGAGGTCATTAGTGCTATCTCTCAGGAATCTGTGCTGCTCAAAAGTTTTGTTTGTAAATAATTTGTCATAAATAGTTGGGAAACAGCTTTGCTGATGAGAGAGTTACTTGGGATAGCGAAAGCAAGGACTGGTTCTGAAGGCTTGACCCTCAATATCAAAGTCCTTCTCCAATAACATAACATACTCATAGGTGTGAAGTGAAGCGTATGGGAAAACAGTCCTTCCTTTACTCACACACTTGTGGCCTCTGAATTTAGATATTATTTAAGAAAACTATTTTTGAGTTTATAATGAGAGTTTTGTGGGAGTGCCAGCTTAGTGCAAGTAATTGCTAAAAAGCAGAAAGAATCACAGGACTTGCTAGCAATGGGGTGGAGCACGAAGCACAGTGTCATTGTTGCTGTAAATCCTATTTTCGGTATTACAGGCGCTTTTAATCCCTTCATCCCAGGCAGGGTATAATAGATCTAAGGAGGGTCGATAAGGTTACTCAGAAACATGGAACAGTGTCTGTATGAAAACCTCAGTATTTCCCATAGATGAGGACTCTTGCACCTGTGAGAGTGAGGGACAGGGAGCGTCTCTAAAATCTTGAGTGTCACTGAGAAGATAGGAAACAGTTGTTTAGGAACTGGGTAAATTTATGAAAGATAAATTTGTTAAGGGCTATTAAATATGAAAATATAATCTGTGAACCTGTAGTTCCTGTGGTAGGATGTTTGTTGTGACTGTTGGGCAAATTTGTGACTTAAAAATTTTGTCATCATAGAACTTTTTTTAAAGCTGCAAATATGTTGTTTCCTCCACGTAAACCAAATCATTTCACAGGTTTAACTACTGAAGAAAAATGTACCAAAAATAGAAGTTACCCAATGAAACTATGGTTTTCTGAAGTTAGACCACTGCTTTAGCCCTGTTTGTTGTTTGCTTTTTCAGAACAGATGCTTTAAAATGCTGTGCTGTCTCTGTGCAACTTCTAGTTTCTGAAGTGGTACAAATATTGAGGTGACTTAAGAGCAGTCTGAGGGAAGAAGGAAAATGCATATGAAATACAGCAATCTTTTCCTTTCTAGAGAATTTGTATAGGTACCTCTTGTATTGCTTTATATACTAATAAGACTGCCATGTCCTTTAATGAAGCAGCACAGAACTTTGAGTCTGGAGTGGGGTATTGCTGCCCATCAACTAGTCTCCTCGTAGGAACGATCTTCATAATTATGTGGTTTTAACACTTAGTTTTTAGGCTGGCTGTCAAATTACAATTTTGAGGGAGGAGGAACGAGAAGATAATTAATCAAATCCCAGGGATTCTTATTTCTGTGGAACTTCTGTGCTGATGTTAATTGCAGGGCTAGGTGTTTTGGGGTTAGTTTTTAATTTTTTTTTTTCTTTTTTAAATTACAGCCAACCATACTCCCTCTGGCTTCACCACCACCAGGAAGCAGGGAGTGAAATGAGTGACATCTTGATTTTTCTCCTCTACCCCTGTCTCTCCTCTACACATCCCTTCATTGTCTTTTGCTCTTACCAGCCACTTTGGTGCTGGTTTTGATACTCATCATGCCCCACTGTAGACTAACAGAATTTTTTAATCCAGGAAAAAAGAAGTGGATGACTTTTTGCTGGATGCAGGAGGTGAATCATGCCAAGGACAAGTGTGGCACAGATCAGAGCTGGAGTAGGGGGAGGGATTTTCTGGCTGGGAGCAGGAAGGCAGAGATGTCAAGAAAAGGCTTTTCTTTTGACAGCAATAAAATTCTTAGATGAGCAGAACCACATGTACAGTGTATTGTTGAATATACTCACTTACTCTGAGCTTTTTGCCAAACTATGCGTTGTGGTGAAAGGCGTTAAGTGAAAAAAAAATCAAAGAACAAAAGGAATAATATGAATCAGTAATTGCTGTTCACCACAAAGTATCAGCTGTCTCAGAAGTGCTGGTGTTTGTTGGCTTGCTGTTGATGGTTTTTCCTCCCGCTGTGGGAAATGGCCTTTTCTATACCCACAAAAAGGTCTGATACTGAAGGACTTTTTTTGAAGTAGAAAATATTCTCAACATAAGCCTTGCTATCTGATAAGAATAATGGTGGTGTTCTTGCCATGTCCTGTAAGTATTTTGGGCATGGAAAAAGTATGAATGTCTGAGTTAGACCCTTAATAAATTCAGTTCTGTTAGTGCGCATTCCCCTGCAATAATTTATTTTGTGTTGGCATTTTGGTGAGGAATGTGGCTTTTCATTGTCACATGACATCTTGTAAATTTAGATATGAGTCCGTGGAACGTGCTTCAGTCACAAATTGTGTTCCTTGTACTCTTCTATCCTTTTGTAAAAGTTTTTTTGTCTTAAAGAACACTAAATTGCATACTCAGGTGTTGGCAATACTTAGTCATGCTATAGTATTAGTTTTCTTTCAGGATAAAATGTGTGTTTCTGAGGAGAGGGGCTAATAGCAACAAGAAAGAGCACAAATTGGCTTTTTATATCCTGCTTTTGAATATGGTGTCTTATACCTTTTGCTTTTTTTGTGCATCATGTACATATCTTTAAAAGGAAAAAACAAAAAACCCTAACCTTGCAAATTTGTTGAAATGTTACCTTAGAGATAAGTCTTTAAATTTTTTCTTCTGCTACGTTGTTTAGTATTTACATTTAAATGTGATCTCTCTTAGTTGTTCTTTAGATTAAATTTTAATTCAGCTAGAAATTATTGACAAACTTGAAGATAATTGCTACTTCTCATTAAGATAGTAATATATTTTTGTTACCTTTCTGGAAGAAAAAGAGGGAAAGGAAAGAACAACAGAGTAATTGAAATTAAATATGATTTTTCTGTCAACTTCTGAGTTTTGCAGTTTATTTAAATATAATGATGTGACTATAAAAACATATCCTAGGGCTCACCAAAACTTACTGTGATCATACAGCACATTGATTGAAACTTGGATTGATGTAGCTGTAATGGATGACATGTCCAGAGAAGGGCAAGGAAGCTGGTGAAGGGGCTGAAGAACAAGCCTTATGAGGAGCAGCTGAGGGAGCTGGGGTTGTTTAGCCTGGGGAAAAGGAGGCTGAGGGGAGACCTTATCGCTCTCTACAGCTACCTGAAAGGAGGGTGTAGAGAGGTGGATGTGTGTCTTTTCTCCCAGGTAACTAGTGATAGAACAAGAGGAAATGGCCTCAAGTTGCACCAAGGGAGGTACAGATTGGATGTCAGGAAACATTTCTTCACTGAAAGGGTTCTCAGGCACTGGGGCTGCCTGGGGAGGTGGCTGAGTCACCATCCCTGGAGGTGTTTAAAAGATGGGTAGATGGGGTGCTCAGAGATAAGGTTTAGTAGTGGACAGGTACAGTTGGACTCAATGATCTCAAAGGTCTTTTCCAACCAAGCCATTCCATGATTCTGTATCTTTATAAAATTAATGGCTGTATTGATTAATGGGGGCAGTTGCTCTGGATTGTATAAAAGGTCTATCCAGCTGCTCTCTTTGACAGCTTTAGCAGATCTTCAAGAAGTGAAGCAAGACTAGGGCAAGCATGTAGTGGTGCTTTCCTACTGACATGTTTCTGCTTCATCTGCTATCCAGAACTGTCTTAAGGTGAAATTAAAATTTCCGCTCTGTTGTTCACTTGTAGTTGTTCTTGCACTGTTTAAACACAAAGGAAAAGGAACCTCAGTAGAAAGGGGTTTTTTTTACCTTACACTAATTTTATTCTGTTTCAGTCTGTCATATTCTCTCTCTGAAACCAGGCAAGATGTAGCTGGTCTTTCTGATAATAGTTACATACCAATATCATTTGAGAGCCCCTGCACATCAGCAACACCTACAGAAATGAGGATGTGCCCTTGGAAATATACCTTTTGGAGAAGACAGCAGCTCCTCAGGGATTGTGCTGCTACTGTGTGGGTCTAGACCAGCACTGACTCCTGAGATGGTTGGTGGTGTTGGCAGGGGACTGCGCTGGCTGCTCCATCTTTCTGGCAGCTGCCTCAGGTCATTCGGGAACCTGTGTGCCAAGGCAGCTCTGCTCCTGGTTGTGTGTGGAGGTCTGGTACAGCACAGGTGCCGTGCTGTTTGCAGGTTCCCCATCCAGCTCTAGCTGATTCTAGACAGTTGATCACTACATATATATATATATATATATTTTAAAACATGCTTCCATGCATTTTTTAATTAATATTTTTCTTGCTTATCTTATGTTTGAAGTTAGAGAAGAAGTAGATAATACTTATTACTGTAGAAATATGGCAACACTCTGAAATTTCCCCTTTGGGAGTGAGCACTGTTACCAGTGGGTGTTGTGGTTTAACCCCAGCCAGCAACTAAGCACCACGCAGCCACTTGCTTGCTCCTTGCCCCCCCGTCCCCCAGTGGGATGAGGAGAAGAATTAAAAAAACCCCTTGTAGGTTGACATAAGAACAGTTTAATAATAGAAATAAAATATAATAAGGACTGTAGTGAAAAGGAAGATGACGGAGAGAAATAAAGCCCAAGCAAAAAAAGGTGATGCATAATGCAATTGCTCACTACCCGCTGACTGATGCCTGGCCAGTCCCTCAGCAGCGACTGGCCCCTGCCAGCCAACTTCCCCCAGTTTATATACTAAGCATGACATCCTGTGGTATGGAATATCCCTTTGGTTAGTTCAGCTCAGCTGTCCTGGCCATGCTCACTCACAGCTTTTTGTGCACCAGCTCACATGCAGAGCATGGGAAACTGAAAAGTCCTTGACTTAGGATAAGCACTAGGTAGCAACAAATAAAACATCAGCATGTTATCAACATTATTCCCACACTGAATTGAAAATACAGCACTGTACTACCTACTAGGAAGAAAATTAAATGTGTCCCAGCCGAAAGCAGGACAGACTATAAGACGTGCTGATGCTGGCAGCTGCCTTAGAACGGGTGCAAGGCGCTGCTTGGGATGGCAACCACAAATGTGTAACAAGTCACACTACTTCATGCACTGGCTTTATCCTCATCTGCAGGTTAACTACTGCCAGCTGTTCTTTATTTCTTTCACCTCTTCCTGGAAAATCTTTGCAGGTTAACTTTGTAGAAGACAGAAGAATAGTTGTAAACTACTCTTTTTAGCTGAAATCCTTGACAAAGTAGCCCTAACTCCCAGCTTTTCTGGCTGAGTTGCATTATTCTTGATCCTTTCTCATTTATTAATACATAAGAGGCTTTGATGACAGAATCTGGGGTTTTATCTGATTTTTGGCAAATTTCTTCCGTGAAAGGAACAAGCTAGAATCTATGATGGGATAAACTTTAAGCTGGTTGCAAATACATTTAAATACTCTGGGCTTAAATAAATCCAAACTTTAAAAAATAGTCATGCTGTGGTTGTGTATCAGGCAGTTTGTAACAGAAGATAATGTTCATTTATTTTCTGTAGATTTAATGCATGTTATAGGACCACCCCATTTTTCAAAACGTTTTTAAGGTCAGTCAAATGAAGCAGCAGTAACTTGAAATAATATTTATCTTCTGGTCTTGCTTCAGCTTGTTTTAGACAGTATAACTGAAATGTGTTTTTTCTTTGCTCATAAGACAAAACCCACAACAAGTAGTCCTTGGAAAATTAAGTATTTTTAGAATAATCTCATTTTGGAAATGTTATGTGTATATGTGTGTATGTATGTGTGTGTATATATGTGTGTGTGTGTGTATATATATGTATATATAAAAAATACATAGAGCATCAGTGAAGTAAAATAACTTTAAAGTAACCCTCAAGCAGTTTTAAGTGAAGGACAATTCTGGATTATATTGTTTCCATATTTTGAAAAATTCTACTTCTTTAGCTATGGTGAGTTTTTCCAGTGAGCAGGATTATTTCTGCAGAGGGTGTAGCACTTACCTGCAGCTTTCTGGCAAAGGTGAGCAGACTGCACCGCACTGATGTGGAAAGAAAATCCTAGTTAGAAGATAAACTGACTTCATCCTGAATGTGGACAGAAACTGCTGTGCCTTTGCTATGTCTGCTCTCTGCCTTTAGATAACTCCAGTGCTCATCTGAGCATTCAGCAGGCCACTTCAACTCACTGATGTGGCAGAAAGCATACCAAACAAAAAAATTGCAAATGCTTTTTCACACTCTGAATAAACTCATCTCCATCTGAAAATGAGTGCCTGGGCTCTAGCACAAAAGACAGGAGTGTGTGTGGGAATGAAGATGGGATTCTTTCAACAGCAAACCAGGATTGACTCAAAGCAAGCTATTGTGCAAAACTTCAGTGTTAGTTTTCAATTCTTCTTATCAACATAACTGTAAAGCATTTAAATGTATGAAGCACAGCAGGTTTTATAAAAATGGAATTACAAAAAGATGAAGTGGTTATCATTGCATCACTGTTAGCTCAGATTTTTTTTAAAATTTTTTTTAGAGAATGATTTGTAAGGTTTGCTCTTTTAGGTTTACCTGAAGTCACAAGGTCAATGATCAAATTTACTGTGTGTATGAATGAGTTTGACAAAAGTTTTGACCTAAAACATGCTTCCTGGGAAGTCAGGTGCTTATAATACAATTTTTCAACCTTTGTACCAATTACTAACAATTTTTTTCCTGTACAACTTATTTTCTGCTGATGCACGTCATCTTCGCTATTTAGCTGTTACCCTCTATCTTCACAGAACTGCTCTCTCATTCTGTAGGGGTCTATCTGTCCAGCTTTGTACATTTAAATGTATGCAGTGATAACCACTGGGTTTTATATGTTTACATGTTTTACAATTTGAAACTTTTTTCAGTCTCAGCCAGTTAGACTGTGACTATAAACCTGAGTAATCGTAATACCTCAGTGCATTCTTCAGTTATTGAGGCTGTATCTTGGATGTGCTTGTTGATGTTTAACCCTGGCAGGCAGCTCAGCCTCACACAGCTGCTCGCTCCCTTCAATGGGATGGGGGAGAGAATCACAAGGGGAAAAGTGCCAAAACTCACAGGTTGAGATAAGGACAATTTAATAGGTAAAGCAAAAGCTGTGCACACAAGAAAGCAAAATAAATTAATTCCCTACTTCCCATCTCCAGGCAGATGTTCAGCCATCTCCAGGAAAGTAGGGCTCCTTCACGCGTAATGATTCTTGCGAAGACAAGCACCGTAACTCTGAATGCCCACCTTTCCTCAGTCTTCTACTGGCAGATTTTATTGCTGAGGATGGTATCTACAGGATGATGTATGACTTTGGTCAGTTGGGGTCAGCTGTCCTGGCTGTGTCCCCTCCCAGCCTCTTGTGCACTCCCAGAGTACTTGCTGGTGGGGCAGCCTGAGGAGCAGAAGAGACTTTGACACTGTAAGCACTGCTCAGCTGTAACTAAAACATGGGTGTGTTATCAGCCTTGTTTTGGTCACAAATCCAAAACATAGCCCCATAGGAGCTACTGTGGAGAAAATTAACTCCATCCCAGCCAAAACCAGTATCGTGCTGTAGTAAGTCCACTTCTAGAATACACTGATCTTGTCAGGGTGCAGTGATCTCTGGGGACAAAATCAGCTTCCTTTAGTGGGGAAAGGCTCTCTGGGATTAAGCTCAAAGCACATGGATAAGTTTGTGGAATCTGTGTGAAAGCTGTTGAAATCCAGTGGGTAGAAAGAATTTGTTCTTGATTTGGGTGGCATCCATACAAATATTCTGCAGGCTATATTAAGATTTAGAGGTTCAGATACCACTATTTATGCTATAATGTACAAATATAATTCCAAAGGATTATTATTTTTCACAAAAAAATATTAACTTTTGGTTTTCTTTTTAGCATTTTTACAAGTAGCAACATCTATGCATTGCTTTAGTTTTTTTGAGACAGTTGCTGTTGCACACATTGTAAATACTAGAACAAACCTTAAATATTGAATAAAGATTACTATTCCAGTAAGAGATGAAATTCAAACTTGTATCCTCACACTAATCTGAATTATACTGAACAGGTGAAAACTTCTAAATCTCTCAGTAGTGAATGGTCCTCAAAGTTGTGTACATATGCATCCAGAATACTTCTGTCTTTTTCTACAAGTTTTGGAAATGTTGTCAGACTTGGAAAACAGTATTGGGAATTAGCTGTGTGTCTTGAAAATGCATAATAAATGTACTGTGCAGCTGTGAAACTACTTACAGTATCAGATGAATCCTCAACAAAGTAGTACTCACAATCCCCCATTGGATTCTTGAGGTTGGAAGGGATCTCTAGAAGGCACCTGGCTCAACCTTCTACTCAAAGCAAGACCAATTTTGAAATTAGCTTAGGCTGCTTAGGTTCTTATCCAGCTGAGTTTTAAATATCTCTGAGCATGAGGAATTCTAGCAAATCTCTCACTTTTTGGCTACTCCTCTTTTTTTCTTCATGATCTCTAATTGGAATTCCTTTTTTTGCCATTTGACTGCTGCCTCTCAGCAGTTTGCTGGTCATCTCCAGGAAGAGTCTGACTTCTTCCCTGTACCTCCCCATTAGCTAACTGAAGGCAGCCTCCTTCAGGCATCTACCTGCTCTGGCATGGGGTCCTCCATGGGCTGCAGGTGGACATCTGCTCCACCATGGACCTCCGTGGGCTGCAGGGGGACAGCCTGCCTCACCATGGTCTTCACCATGGGCTGTAGGGGAATCTCTGCTCCGGCGCCTGGAGCACCTCCTCCCCCTCCTTCTTCACTGACCTTGGTGTCTGCAGAGTTGTTTTTCTTACATCTTCTCTCTCCCCTCTCCAGCTGCAATTGCACATTTTTTTTCCCTGGCTTCTTAATTATGTTATCACAGAGGTGTTACTGATGGGCTCAGCCTTGGCCAGCAACGGGTCCGTCTTGGAGCCGGCTGGCATTGGCTGTGTCGGACATGGGGGAAGCTTCTGGCAGCTTCTCTCACAGAAGCCACCTCTATGCCCCCCACTGCTGCCAAAACCTTGACACACAAACTACAAATTGCCTAGTAACTGTCGGCCTGTGGGATTTGTACCATTGATTACAACCAATTAAGTCTGGCAGTCCAGTCAATTTTTAATCTGTTCTGTAGTTCGACTGTCCAAGCCCTCTGTCTAGTTTGGCTCTAAATATACTATGCGATCATGTCACAGGCTTTGCGAAGGTCAAGGTAACATCTGGTGCTTGTCCATTGTCCATAGAGCTGGTCCTCTCGTTGTATAGACCTGTCAGATGGATAAGGCATGGCTCATCCTTGGAAAATCCTTGTGAGCTGTTCCCAGTCATTGCTTTTCCTTCCTGTGCCTGAAAATAGCTTCCCAGGAGGGTTTGCTGCGTAACCTTTCAAAGGACTGAGGTTACACTGGTTGGCCTATAATATCATTGAACCTTTTTTGCTCTCCTCTAAGAGGGTCATGATATTTGCTATTTTCTATTCATCAGCAACCTACCATGATCACCATGACCTTTCACAGATGACAGAGTGGCTTTGCGATGGCATTTGCCAAGCACCCTTGAATGCAGCCCACCTGGTCACGGGGACTTGTGCGTGTGCCGGTTTGTTGAAGTGGTCCCTAATTTGGCTCTTCTCTGCTTGCTTTCACCAGGACTGTGCTGCTAACCTTGGGAATGTGGTAGCTGTGGGAGTGGGCTGTGATGTGGAAACCAATGCTAAGAAGACATTGGGAACCTTAACCTCTCTTGTGTCCTTTGTCACTTGGTTCTCCACCACACCCGTTTTCTGGCCTGGTAGTTAACAGTTACAAAATGCAAAAATAAATAGAACAGTCTTATTCTGAGGAGACTGTCTGGTGCCATGAATGTGATGTTGGAGGAGGAAAAGTAATTCTATTCTTCCGAGTCATCATTTGAATGGACACCAGTCTGCCCTCATCTCGTATCTTTCAATTTCAAAAATTGCATTTGTGTTTTCATGTTCTTCCAAAGAACTGAGTTACTGCTCCTTCCTTTAGACTTTACTGGTTGTTATGTGTCACTAGAGTGATTTCATTTATTTAAAAATCTGATTTAAAAACTAAACCAAAATTAACATTGTTGTGACTTGGGGGAGAAGGCAAAGGATGATGCCACAAGGTGAAAATGCCAAGTCACCTAAATGTTATAATTTGCTGTTGTGTTTTGTTTTCATATTCTAGCCTATCGGTGTGTGTTTTGCTAAGTTCATTCCATCTCAAATCTACATGGGGAGTAATTCCTTTTATTTACTATGTTAAATTTCAGTAAAACACAGGGACAAAGAAAATTAACTGTTCAACTCTGTGTTATCTTTCTCTTCATTTGTAATTTATGTCTTTGTGTTGAACACTATTCTGATACTTTAAAGGAAACTGTAACAAAACCTCTGATTTGTCTGTTTCCTTGCTTGACATTCTGGTAGGTAATAAAGATTTGGTATTTTTTGCTGTGCCTGACTCGCATAGCTCCTGTTGGAATTTTGCTGTTAATAGTGAAGATGTGCTACTGTTTAGGGCTTGGAGTTACTGAGTTTTCATCTAGGTGAGTTGTTCAGAGCTAAGATGCTCTACAGCACAAATTCACTGTCAGTTGCTGGAACCAAAATGCCATATTTAAAGCATTCAGAGAATTCTGAGTTAGCACTGCTGAGGCTGAATCACTCCAGCAATACGAGACAGTTGTACTGACACAGGGTGTGTTACTTTGGCTACTATTGATGTTAATGGCATTCTCAAGGGTAGAATTAAAAAAAAACCAAACACCCATGTGTTTTATTGGTAGGCTTATCTTTTAATTATCAGGATTTTCATATTCTTTTGGGAATAAGAACCGTACACAATTAACAGTTCCTTAGAGATTTCTGTTGAAGAGACGCTGCCTGTACAGTTCCCTGTGGTCATTGTAAGACTGTAGAGCCTATTTCCTTCAGGTGTTTAACTGCAGTCAAGTTTTATATTTCCTTCTTTATAAAGACAAAACTATTGCTAAATTGAGACCAGTTAATTTTGAATTTGAGATTTTTTTTTTTTAATTGGAATGTAATTTTGGAATTATGACCACTGATTTTAAGGCTTTGGTACTTTATTTTGCTATTTTTATTACTCAACTGAATTTTAAACTGATCTAGTGATCTGAATAAAGGATATATTATATCCTTTATATTTGTGTCAGTACATTTCTACAAAATAAGATATGTTAGATGAAATAACAGCAGAACTGATTTTTTTTTAAGCTGCATTTTATGTAATAAGCCTCTTTTTTTCTCCACGTAGAGGATATTTTCCCCCACTTGCTGAACATATTTATGCTTAAAGTATCGTTCTAAATAAAGGGTAGAAATACCAGGCATTTTAATACTAAAGCTTTGCAATGTGCTCACATTCAGCAGACATCTGTTCCTACTCATTTTGATGGTTTTTTATTATTATTTTTTGTTCCAGATAGACTGAATGCTTCTTATAGTGCCATTGTACTTCCAAATTCAGTGGAACTTAAAAATAAATAAATAAATCTAGTTGGAAACAGCATTATAATAATAGTTTAATTCTCTTAAAGATGGCATTTTTTATTTTAGTTTATTCTAACTGTAAAGCCAAAGCTAGATAGTTATGCTCTTCTATGGTGATTTTGTAGATACAGTTACTTGTTCTTGTCATTAAAGTCCACTGGAAGTGATGTTGCAGCTACCAGTTTATTTCAAGTTTATGCCTCTGTTCATGTTGTCTCTCTGAGGAAATTCCATTTTTAGGCAAGGTTGTGTTCTTTGCAGGTGATTACAGTTAGCACTGCTATTTCCAGCAGCCCTGTACAAAGTGAGTGCTCGTTCTTATCACGTCTTAGCCTGTTTCTAGTAGGGAGTGTTACTGTGTTGGAGCTACCAGCCCACTTAAGGGCAGGAAAGCGTGAATATATTGGTACGAAAAGTTTGTGAGTTGACCAGTTTTTTCTGAGCCTGTTGGTAGGTTGGGGATCTGCTGAAGTTACTTCATGTCTCATTCCCAGGCAGCAAAGTGGACAGGTTTTCCCAACAGGTCCTCTCTGTTAGAAGGAGAAATTTAGTTGAGTTATACTTAGAGTTTTACTGTACCCTTAAAATGTAAGCTGCTGAGTGGCTGGTGCTGTTGCTCAATTAGCTGTGGAAGTTGTTTATAAACAGGTTTCTTTTTTTTTTTCTTTTCCATATTTATGTGCTTTTTCCTGTCTTGTGATTGAACATCTCTTTATCTTCAAAGAAGGAAATTGCCCATATCCAAAACCTTGCAGAGGCCCTTTGGCATGTATTATGATGTAAACAGTCTATGGGCAAAGTGGTTTTGGAAGTTGTGTAAGATAAGCTTGGTCACTCTGGCCTTTGTAACACTTTTGTAAACTCTTACCACTCCCTTTAAAAACTCTTCCCCCAGTTCCTCTGACTCCCATGCAATCGCAGTAAATTTTATAAAGAAAATCTCACTTTGCTCAAAGGTAGAAGTAGGATTTTCCTACTTCTGTTGATGGAAAGGCTGGTACTAATGGTGTAATGGGTAGCCATGGCGTGCTACCAGCCTCAGTGTAGGACAGATGTTAGAGAGGGTTAGGAATGAGTTTAT